>NC_053394.1:81829989-81996394 GCF_905171765.1 Bufo bufo | reverse complement strand
TCCTTAGGGTGAAATAAGGCTGTGTCCTTAAGGAGTTAAAGGAAAACTCCTAGATAAATAATTATTAGCATCTTAGTGCCAGTGTGCTGTGAAGGAAACATAGGATTTCTACCAGGATCCTTGCCTCCCAAGAGTCTACTCCTAAAAGGACAATTCCTTGAACATTTGCCATTATCAGAGAATAGAATACCATTGAACTTTTTATGCATACAAAAACTGTCCATTGATGAACTGTACCAACTGTCCAGAGACTCTTGATCTTCAGTAAATGTTCAACTGGTTTACAATTACTGACTCCTCATTCTTACTACCACTACTCTCAACATTTGCACCTAAAGGTGCTGGGGTCACGAACCAGGGGCCCAGCCACAAGTACCCTAAACATCACCACCATCAAGGGCACCTCAGCCAACATCTGGCTGGTGTTCCTTGCAACAGAGAGTGCCCCGGAGGATTTCGTGCTGTCTTCCCATCCACTGCACTGCTGACCCAGGGAGGCATCTGCTAACCATGAGTACAAATGAACTATTGCACCCATCTGCCCACTGTGAGCCTAAAATCATTATTATTAGTTATTTGAAAGCGCCATTAATTCCTTGGTTCTGTACATCAAGAGGGGGTTACATATACATAATATAAAAATACCAGAAACTATTAACAGACTGGTAATAAAGGTGAATGTATACAAACTGTCTGGCAGTTTTATATTAAAGGGGTTATGCAAGGGGATTTATATTTATGACCTAGTTTTAGGATCAGGGGCGTAACTAGAAAAGGCTGGGCCCCATAACAAATTTTTGAACGTCCTGAGCAAAATCCACCCCCCCCTCACCCTCCAAGGCTAGCCATGACCACCCACACTTGCCATAGAACCTTCCACCCACTTAGTAGTTGTACCCTTAGTGCCCTCACACAGTATTTATGCCCTCTTATTGCCCCAAGCAATAGTTATGCCATCTTACTGCCCCCACACAGTAGTTATGCCCCTTGCTGCCCTCACACACAGTAGAATATCCCCTTGGTGCCGAAAATCTTAGCACTTGAGAGCAAAGAAGCACCCAAGTCCCCTCATCATAGGACCATGTTATTTATTACAGAACATGAATTATGACTAGACTGCTTTTGAAGTATAAGGTTTGGTCTATAATATATACAACAGTCCTATTCATGTTCCTTGTCCTATTGCAGTGGTATAGAGATGTTCCCTCAGTAGGATGCATGAATTAGCATCTCCACGTTAACTGGGAAGAGAAGTACGGTTTAGCATCTCTGTAACAACTGGAGAGCAGACAGGTAAGCCTTTTATCTGTAAATACTTCAATTGCCCTCTTCTGTCCCCGACATCCTACGTCTGACAAATGCTTATATGTCCAGGAACTGGCCTAAGGTTTAAGAACTGGTAAAAGAATCAATGACAGAACTTACTGTGCATGGGTTAGATAGTAAGTCTAGTCCATGGTGCAGACATGTCATTGTTGATGTACCGTAGGTGATGGGCTGCAATTGCATAATATAGGGCACAGTTATCTTCTTGATAACCCTCTGCTTGATATCCCTCCTCCACGTGGTGCATCTGATTGCTTGTCCGTAATGTGGGCAATAATAGGACGTTCTATTTTTTAGCAGAATGGACATAACTTTTTTTTTAATGAATGGTTCCGTATATGGTCTGCAAAAAAAAAAAAACGGAACGGACACTAAAATAACAGACAGTCGTGTGCATGAGCCCTAAAACACTTTAATGAAAATCTCAGATAACCCCTTTAGAAAGAAATATTTGCCAGGATATCAGTTTAGAAAACCACTGGATTGATAGGGGCAAGGCCGAAATTGGCGCTTGCCCCTCATGGTGTCATTGAGACACATTATATGTTTTTTGCCATGTTTTCTTCCCCCCCCCCCCTGTTCTCTTTTCTCCCTGGTTTTTCTCCTCAGGTTAAGCCGGCAACTGGACGGCAGGTGATTGGTCCGGGACGGTTGCTGTCCGGTTGCTGGGCTTAGGTGATTGGTCCAGAACGGTTGCTGTCCGGTTGCTGGGCTTAGGCTATTTTTAGCCAGAATCAAGGATTGGCCTGGAGGTTCTGTGGCGGGAACTGGACCTGTATTTAAGGTCGGTCACTCACCTGGGTCTTGGCTGTCGGAATCTTCAATCAAGAAGGAAGCATCCCGTGTGAAGACATCGTAGCGTGACGGCGGCAGCAGCAGCAGTGGCAAAAGAGCTAAAGTCCCTGGAGATTTCCTGTGTCCAGCGGCGGAGCAGTTCAAGAAGCGGCCGGAGCGGCGGTTCAAGTTCGGCATCTGCTGTGTGAAGCTGCGGTCGGCGTTTCCAGTCGCTGCCTGCGGGGGTGAACGAAAGCCTCCAGCATTTGAATTTTTCCTCCCCTCTTTTAATAAAGTGACCGGCGCTGCAGGATGGAGTTCGGCCCGCTCGATGCGCTCCTCAGCCAGATTCACAAAAGAGCTCTCACCTGCGGCGGCGAGGAATGGCTGCGCAGGTGTCTGGCTGAGGTAGCGCCGGTATCTGCAATGAGCGGACCTGCTGTGCTTGTGGAGGAAGTGGAAGCAGCGGAGGTCACATGATCGGGGGAGAAGTGCCGGTAACCAGTGAGTGCAGGGGACAGCTGAGCAGTGTGCCCTCCTTTCGTCCTGTGCCGGAGACAGCGCCACCTTGTGGCTCCAGCGATGTATTACTGCCTCCTTTTAGGAAATCCAGGCAGAGGAGCAGTGATGTTCAGCCCCACAGTAGAAGAAGCAGTTCCCGTCAAGGCGCTGTGGTTTCTCCCTGCACTACAGCTGCAGCTTCTACCCATGGAGGATACAAGAATGTTGGTGTTCCTGTGCGGTCTTCAAGCCGGAAGAAGAAGCCCAGGATCTCCTACTCCCCGTCCAGGAGTCAAGAAGCGGCTGGGCGTCAGCGGTCTCCTCCCAGGTCGGCGGTCTCGCAGCCTGGTTCTGAGGAGATAGCTAGGCAGCCTGCTGAAGATACCATGGATCCAAGTTTTGGTGAGATCAATGATAGGCAGGTTAATCTGCCTGATTGTTTTCCTGTTAATGATAACCAAAGTTTTTCCTTTTTACAGGGTTTAGCCAGGGTTTTTTTCGGATCTGGCGCAAGGTGTTGTTGCTAGTTCTAGCACTACCTGTCCGTCGCCTGCTGCGGCCTGGACTGATCGTCCTGCATCTGTCGCTGTGAATGCTTCTGGTGCGGGTGGGACCAGTGCTGGCCAATGCCGCTGGTGTGACGGAGTCATGTTTAAAGGAGGCAATGTCATGTGAATTGTCTCCTCTGGGTTTTCATCTGCCTAATACGGTGAAAGAGAAAATTTGGAGGAGGGAGTATATTGATTTATTATCATTGCTCCCTTCTTCCAGAGAGATTATTAAAACGGAAAAAAGGGCGGATGAGAAATCAGAGGAGGGCAGGAAAAGGACAGCACCAAAGTCCTTTAACAATTGGCTGCAAGCCTTTTGTATTTATTCATCAATTTTAGGATCTAAGTATCCCCAATTGTACAGTGGATTGTTTCAGCATATTGACATCATTTTAGAGGCCTACCGTAATTTCGGAGGTTTCTCATGGTTTCACTATGATGAAACATTTCGTCAAAAATTAGCTGTTCACCCAGGTTTACAGTGGGGTAGTAAAGATGTAGGTTTATGGCTGTCTTTGATGCTTCCGCAGAGATCTGTGGGGCCTCCAAGGCAGCAGGAGCACCAGTCCAGAATGTATTGAGGAAGGGACTATGTTTTGCCTTCAACGAGTCCATCTTGTAAATGGTTAAATTCCTGTAAATATAGGCATGAGTGCTCGGTTTGTTCGGGCCCCCACCCTATGTTTCGCTGTTTTAAAAGGGTTTCAGGGGCCCAGCATGCTGTTGTTAGTCGAGAATTTCAGAAAAGCTCTGACACCTGTGAAGTTGCAAAACATGGTTCCTTGGTTAAACATTTATCCAAACCAGGAGAAGGCGGAGCTAATTAACAAGGGTTTTAGTGAAGGTTTTTTCGTTCCACAGTTTAAAGGCCCAGGGTGTGTTTGGTTAGATAATTTGAGTTCAGTTAGTTCTAATATGGATATAGTACGGGAGAAAATTCAGAAAGAGATAGATGCAGGGAGAGTGGCTGGGCCTTTTGTTCACCCCCCTTTTCAGGACTTCCGTTTATCCCCCCTGGGTTTGGTCCCTAAAAAAGCTGCCAATGAGTTTAGATTAATTCATCACCTATCTTTTCCGGAAAAACAGTCTCTCAATGACGAGTTAGATAAGGGGTCGTGTTCAGTGTCTTATAGTTCTTTTGATGAGGCTGTTAGTTTGCTAGGTTCTTTTGGTAGGGGTTGTTTATTGGCTAAGGCTGATATAAAGTCTGCCTTTCGTTTATTGCCAATTTGCCCGAGTGGTTTCAATTCACTGGGTTTTCAGTTTGAGGGGGAATTATTATTTTGATATGTGTCTGCCTATGGGTTTTTCTTTATCGTGTTCTTATTTTGAGTCGTTTTCATCTTTTGTTCATTGGGTTACTATGTATTCAGTTAGTGTTGGTGGTTGTTTACACTATTTAGACGATTTTCTGTTTGTTGGTCCCCCTGATTCTGAGGTCTGTTTAGCTTTATTAAATCGTTTTCATGAGGTTTGTCGGTTTTTTGGCATTCCATTAGCGGAGGAAAAAACGGTTCTTCCTTGTTGTGAAATTGAGTTTTTGGGGGATAACAATTGATTCAGTAGCTATGGAATTTAGGCTTCCTATGGATAAGGTATTTAAATTGTTGGAGTCAATCAGGAAAATGTTAGCGGTGAAGAAGACGACATTACGTGAGTTACAGAGTTTATTGGGTCTTTTTGTTTTTTGCATCTAAGGTAATTCCTGTGGGTAGGGGTATTCTCTAGGAGGTTGTACATGGCAACTAGGGGTCTTAAATCTCCATCTGCCCATATTAGGTTATCAAAGTCTTTGAAAGATGATTTGAGGGTTTGGGAGGAGTTTTTAGTGCATTTTAAACGGATGTAGCTTATGGCAGCAGGATTTTGTCGAGTCTGATGCTTTAGGCCTAGTCACGGATGCAGCCGGGTCTTGTGGTTATGGGGCTTATTTTCGAGGTCAGTGGTCAGCGGAGAAATGGGATGAATCTTGGAAAGTTGATACGGTTTTAAAGAATTTAGTGTTATTAGAACTTTTCCCACTAGTGGTGTCTTTAGTGATTTGGGGGCAAGGAGTTAGCAGATAAAAGGGTGTTGGTATATACCGATAATATGGGAGTCTTATTTGCAGTAAATTGCTTGTCTTCTAATAATGAGCTTGTGGTGAAGCTGTTGCGATTTTTAGTTCGTTGTTGTTTGTCTAGGAATATTTGGCTTAAAGCTAAATATATTAACAGTAAGTCAAATGTAATAGCAGACTCTCTCTCTCGTGCACAGTGGGAGAAATTCTTCGCCTTGGTCCCCAATGCAGCAAAGGAAGGCATCCCGTGTCCACCTTACCTCTGGAGTCTGATTTGGCACTAATAAGTGAACAGATTCGACATTCGGTGGCTCCCAATACATGGAATAGTTATGCGTTAGCATGGAATAAATGGGAAGTGTTTTGTGAAGGTAATGGAGTGAATGTTTTTGAAGGTAAGGCTGGTCATGTATTGAACTTTATTTGTAGTTTGGTTAAATCAGGGTTGGGTGGGTCCGCAGTTCAGAAGACATTAGCTGGGGTATCATTCTTTTTTAAGTTGTCTGGTTTCCCTCCTGTGAATAGTTCATTTGCGGTTAGACAGTTTTTGAAGGGTTTCAAGAAAGGTAGGGTTTTTCCGGACGTTCGTCGTCCGATTTATATTGATCTTTTAGGCAGATTGTTGTCATCCTTGCAGCTGTGTGCTGCTTCGGGTTACGAGTTTAAATTATTTAGGTGTGCATTTGTTTTAGCATTTTTTGGAGCCTTTAGGGTTTAGTGAATTGGTCGCCCCGAATATTCGGTCAGCCTCTCCTTTGTTGTTGTCGGATATTCAGTTAGTGCCTGCTGGCATTTTTATCACAGTACGGAAGTCTAAGTCGGATCAGTTTGGAAGGGGTTCTGTTATTAGTTTGGGTCAGTTGGCTGGTTCTGATATTTGTCCGGTCCCTGGCGGGTAAGGGATTTTCTTGAGGTGAGGCCCCCCGGTTTTGATTCCTTTTTAATTCATGCTGATAGTTCAGTTTTGTCTAAATATCAGTTCAATGCGGTTTTTAAAAAATGTTTGTACAGCCTGGGATTGGAGTCTGAGCCTTATTCATCTCATTCTTTTCGCATCGGGGCCGCTACTGAGGCGGCTAGAATGGGATTGGATAAGGTTTTGATTAAAGAGATTGGAAGATGGAGTTCGGATAGATATAAACTTTATATCAGACCTAATTTAGTTTTTGTTTTAATTATTTTCTTTTTCAGGTTCTGGGCAGATCAATGTGTGGATTTGCGGGCATTCCTTTATTTTCTGGGCTGAGAAGAGGGCCTGTCTGCGTAACTATGCTCAGCAATTGTTTTTTGATCTGCCTTTTGTTTATATTTATTGGTTGGGTTTTAGGGGGTTAAAGTGGAAGCAGGTAGTCCCCCTTATTGAAGGTGAGTTACAGTCTCTCCCCCCCTCCTCAGGTAATTATTTTTCATGTGGGGGGAAATGATTTGGGGAAAGTGAGAACCTTGGATTTATTAGCAGATATAAAAAATGATTTAGTTTATATCAGTCAGTTATTACCAGGAAACTATTTTGTTTTTTTCTGAAAATTATTCCCCGTTTGTTATGGAATAAACCACAACTTCGTTTTCTGGATAAAATTCGTAAAAGGGTAAACAGGGGTTTGGAGAAGTTCCTTCCCGCTGTGAATGGTTGGACCTTCCGGCATATGGAGCTGGATGGTTCTGTTGTTGGCCTTTATAGAAATGATCTTGTACATTTATCGGACATTGGTCTTGATATTTTTAATACAGGTTTACAGTCAATAATGGAAAGGGCCGCGGTTTTGTTGGGGGGGGCCAAGTCCGGCTGATGCCGGTCTTGGCTGGTGGGGTTAGTCGCCCAGTCTTTTGGGTGGACGGATATTAACTTAAGGGATTTTTTGGTATTTATTTCATTTAAAATCAGTATGATTAATTTATTGTGGTAATATTTATTGGTTAACCCCCAGATTTAATAAAGACCGCGGCCTTATTTATCCACAATTGGTTGTCAGTCTTTTATTATTATTATAGGTATTATTTATAGGGCTTTGTTAGTTGTCGATTGTGACACCATGATAGGGGCAAGGCCGAAATTGGCGCTTGCCCCTCATGGTGTCATTGAGACACATTATATGTTTTTTGGCATGTTTTCTTCCCCCCCCCCCCTGTTCTCTTTTCTCCCTGGTTTTTCTCCTCAGGTTAAGCCGGCAACTGGACGGCAGGTGATTGGTCCGGGACGGTTGCTGTCCGGTTGCTGGGCTTAGGTGATTGGTCCAGAACGGTTGCTGTCCGGTTGCTGGGCTTAGGCTATTTTTAGCCAGAATCAAGGATTGGCCTGGAGGTTCTGTGGCGGGAACTGGACCTGTATTTAAGGTCGGTCACTCACCTGGGTCTTGGCTGTCGGAATCTTCAATCAAGAAGGAAGCATCCCCCGCCCGCCCTCCCTGTTCTTTGTCGCGGTCTTGATAAATTTGGGGGGGGTTAGTCGCCCAGTCTTTTGGGTGGACGGATATTAACTTAAGGGATTTTTTGGTATTTATTTCATTTAAAATCAGTATGATTAATTTATTGTGGTAATATTTATTGGTTAACCCCCAGATTTAATAAAGGACCGCGGCCTTATTTATCCACAATTGGTTGTCAGTCTTTTATTATTATTATAGGTATTATTTATAGGGCTTTGTTAGTTGTCGATTGTGACACCATGTATAGCATTAATAATACAGACATCACAGAGTTACAAAGTAATACACAATTTAAATGCTAGAAGTGAGGGCCCCTTCTTGCAAGAGCTTACAATTTATAAGGAATACGGGGCCCAGATTTACTAATCCTATAGATAGGATTAAGGTGGGTTCACATCTGCGTTCTGGATTCCATTATGGCTTTCCGTTATAACATGGTTATAACGGAAAATAACGGAATCCATAAGACGGAAGTCAAAACGGAAGCCTTTAAGAGGAATTCCTTTTTTATCCTCCATAATACAAGTCTATGGGCAACAGAACGGATACGTCTGCTTTCCATTATGCAGGAGTCCAGTCCTGCATAACGGAAACGGGATGGATCAGTTTTGCTGCCCATAGACTTGTATTATGACGGAATGCAAAACGGAAGCCTTTAGAAGGCATTCCGTTGTGCTTTCCGTCATAATAGAAGTCTATGGGAATCATAATGAATCTGTCCCCATTTCCGTTATGCAGAACAGACAAAAAAGTCCTGTCGACACAGGACTTTTTTTTCCGTCTTGCATAACGGGAACCAGGCGGATCCGTTATGATTCCCATAGACTTCTATTAAGACGGATCAAAACGGAATGCCTCTTAAAGGATTCCGTTATTTTCCGTTATAACCATGTTATAACGGAAAGCCATAACAGAATCCAGAACGCAGATGTGAACCCACCCTTATAGATCCCTTTCTGCTAAGCACTGTCTCCTTGTCAAGCTTTTCAGAAAAAGTTTAGAAACCCTAGTTGTGCCGAATGTACGTCACTTTCTAGACAGATTTTTGGCGCAGACACCTTAGGAAATAACTGTATATGCTGATGAGGTGCAAAAACAGTCAATTACAAACGTCACACAATTTTTACACACAGCTTTACATCCTGTTCTCATGTTACAAACCTGCCATGTCAAACAGACTAGTTTGGAACAGCAGTGATATGTATAGTGAAGACTGCCAAGTATGATAATCACATATAAGGCCAACACATCCGGAATTCAGTTACACACCTTGGAATTGTAGCAGGTGTGGGGACAGGCCGCACCCCTGTGCAAAGAATGTGCCTGATCTACTGTTTTAGTGCATTATTTTATTGTGACTTTATAAATGTAGCCACGCACATCCGCATATTTACTATCATATCATGCAGGATGTTTTTTATTTATTTTTAACGTGATTTTTTTAAAATTTGTCTTGAAGGAGTGGCACCTTCATGTGTGAGTGCGCTTCTATCCTGGGAGTAGGCATTCATGTGCACTTTTGCCCCCACCTATCTAATAGGCGACTCCTCTCATTGGTTGCTGATACACACAGAGGTAACTAGGAGCAACACACTATATGTGCAGGGTCTACTCTCCTGAACATAGATGCACAACTGCATAGGTAAGTATAGAGTAGGACCTGCCTGACCTGAGACCACCGTGGCGCTGGGTAGGTGGGCACAGATGTGTTTTGATCAAAATATATTGGCTAAGAGTCTCAGATGTTATCATTAGAGTGAGGGCTAAGGCCTCTTTCACACTTGCGTTGTCCGGATCCAGCGTGTACTCCACTTGCCGGAATTGCACGCCGGATCCGGAAAAACGCAAGTGTACTGAAAGCATTTGAAGACGGATCCGTCTTCAAAATGCGTTCAGTGTTACTATGGCACCCAGGAGTAGGAGTAGGAGCGGGGAGCGGGGGAGCGGTATACTTACAGTCCGTGCGGCTCCCGGGGCGCTCCAGAATGACGTCAGAGCGCCCCATGCACATGGATGACGTGTCCATGCGATCACGTGATCCCATGCGCTTGGGGCGCCCTGACGTCACTCTGGAGGCCCCCGGGAGCCGCACGGACGGTAAGTATACTGTTCCCCGCTCCCCACTACACTTTACCATGGCTGCCAGGACTTTAGCGTCCCGGTAGCCATGGTAACCATTCAGAAAAAGCTAAACGTCGGATGCGGCAATGCGCCGAAACGACGTTTAGCTTAAGGCCGGATCCGGATCAATGCCTTTCAATGGGCATTAATTCCGGATCCGGCCTTGCGGCAAGTCTTCAGGATTTTTGGCCGGAGCAAAAAGCGCAGCATGCTGCGGTATTTTCTCCGGCCAAAAAAACGTTCCCGTTTCCGGAACTGAAGACATCCTGATGCATAGAATGCATTGGGATAATCCTGATCAGGATTCTTCCGGCATAGGGCCCCCGACGACGGAACTCTATGCCGGAAGAAAAGAACGCAGGTGTGAAAGAGCCCTTAGTCCATATATTATGTTTGCATCTACTGTGTTAGTGCATTATTTTCTGTGATTTTATCCATAATGTTCCCCCAAAATAATTGCACTAAAGCTTATACTGTGCAAGGGTGACCCCCACAGTAATAGTGCTCCTCAAAGTCCTACCAATATAAATAATTATTTGCCAGCGTGCACTCCCCCAGTAGTAATAATTCTCCTTACAAGTGTGCCAGTAGAAAAATGCCCTCTTATCATATGCACCAGTACAAAATGCCCCCCCGATGATGTGTGACAATACAAAAAAATACCCCCCTTCCTTTCAGATCAGACCCATATCAGACCAAAAATCAAACCTCCATATCTGATCCCTCAGACCCCTATATCAGTTTAGACCCTCATATCAGATTCTCAGACCCCCCTTATCAGATCTTCAGACCCCTATATGAGATCAGACCCGGATATCAGATTCTCAGACCCCCTTATCAGATCCTCAGTCCCCCCATATCAGATCCTCAGACCCCATATCAGATCCTCAGACCCCCCATATCAGATCCTCAGACCCCCATATCAGATCCTCAGACCCCCATGTCAGATCCTCAGACCCCCATATCAGATCCTCAGACCCTTCTATTAAATCAGGACCATCGTATCAGATCCTCAGACCCCTTATCGCTGGTCTCCGCTAGCCTGCGCTGCACTGTCACCTGACTGCGTACAGTGTCAGGTCATAGTGCGCTCGGTATGTCCTGATGCTGTTTGTGGACAGTGCAGCACGGCCCGGAGGAGGAGAAAGTACAGTGCTCACAGCGTTTCACTCCCCCGCCTCCTGCAGACTAGTGAGCTCACTAGTATTCACTTTATAAACACCCTTTCGTCTTGTAAAGTGAAATATTCAGTAATTAGTAATGCACAATTGGCAAGGAGGGCCCTGTGGGCCCCTGTCTTAAGGGATGGTCCCCCTATAGCCACACTTCTGAATTGTGGCAGCGGCCCACACAAGTATATCTACTGCATTTTTCACTTTATAAAACGCACTGAACTATAAGATGCACTGGACTATAGGACACACCCGAAGTTTAGACAACAGAAAATCAGAAAAGTACTTTCTAGGTCTTCTTTGAAGATAATGTGGCTTACTGGTGTTTTACAGAAGTAGAGGGGTCAAGGTCAGTAAATATAGGGTGTAGCATAGGGGGGTTACAGTCTTATTTATTCCAACCATAATTTATACATACAGAGATTACAAGACATACATAAACATTTTATCAAAATTCATAGATCATACATAAATTTTTATATTTAGATCCCCAAAAAATGAAAAAGCCACTCTCCACCCCTGAGAGAAAGAAGGATAGGGATATAATAAAAAATAAAAAGCCTTTCTCCCCCTCCCCACTAATCATTCCAACTAATCTATAAACGTCTCTCATTTACTCCATAATCTGCTATAAATATGCATTTTGCTTGATTTAATATAACCTGCTTTCTCAATGGATCCACTGTAAATTCATAGTGTTTATCCACTCATTAACCCGTGGGCACTTCGGTTCTCCTCCATCTTCTGGCCACCAATAAGCGAGCCAAAAAAAAAGGATTTCTCTAACATGAGTTCATTATCTTTTGATAAGTTATGAGGAATTTCACCCAATACACAGATACTAATCGACAAAGGTAATTTTAAGCAAAAAATATCTCTAATTCAATCAATAAGGTCCTGCCAAAAGGGTTGTATTTTGGGACAATGCCACCACATATGGATAATATCCATTTTTGGTTTTCACATCTTGGGAATTTATTTGGCGTACCGGTTGAAAATCTTTGAAGCCACCTAGGAGTTACATATAAATGATGTAAAATCATAAATCGAGTAACTCGATACAAAGGATTCCTTAAATAATTACTCGCTTGCCAGAAGCTTCTCCATTGTTCCTCAGTTAAGGGGCCTATATCTCTTTCCCATGCAATCTTACGATTACATCTCTCCCTATTGTTTATGACTACTCTTAATTTTTATATAAAGTTGAAACCAATCTATAGTTACCCCTCCACCTTAAAATAAAATTACTCATTCATGTGAACATAACTCCAAAGATTTCTTGTTCTTAACTCCCTTAAAAATTGCAGATAATTGAATATATCTAAAAAAAAAAAAAACTCTGCCTATCACCTACATTCCCTAATAATTCTTTCCTGGGTTTCAGTTCCCCTTTTTTAATATATTGTGATATATACCAAAAGCCTTTTGATGTCCCAGTACTTAGATTCCCCCCACAAAAGTAGTGTCCCCCAGTGTCCTATTATACCAAAATGGAGTCATTCGTGTAATTCCTTCCAAACCTAAATATCGCTTAACCGACACCCCAAGCCTCCACAAGAGATTTTACCATGGGAATCTTATTTGCTCCTTATTATATAATTGTTCTGATTCGAGTAATGTGAACATATTTGGCAGAGGACCTTCACTATTATGCACTAAATATTGTAAAAAATCGACTTGTTCCCATTTCATTATCAGTGCATTGTTAGCCGCTAATAAAAAGCCTCATATCCGGAACTTCCAGGCCTCCTTGATCATAAGCCCTAGTAAACCAACTTAATCTTTTCATAACCCTCTTACCAGCCCACAGTAATTCATTAAATAATTTCTCCACTTCTATGAAAACAGGACTTTGCTAAAAGAATTGGGGGCAGTTTCTAATAACAAAGTAATTGAGGTAACAAAACCATTTTAAGAGACCTATCCTATCTGCTTTATTTATAGGAAGTTTATTCCATATCGTGATCCTCCTCTCTAATCTTACGAAGCAGCGGCATAAGATTAAATCTATAAATCTAAAAGGGTATTTTGCTATTACTAGCCCCAGATATTTGAAGCTTTCATGAGGGCCCCAATATCCTTAAGTTCGTATCTATCACCTCAATCTCCTCACTTAACGGAATAAAATGGATTTGCTCCAGTTAATTACTATGCCAGATAATAAACCAAAGTCATTAATCATTTCATAAATCCCTGTTCGTGTCACCAAGAAAAATGAGAAATCATCTGGGTAGTAAGTGATATTTTATCCTCTCGCCCCCTAACCCCAAACCCCTGGAATCTTAAATCCTGTGTGATCTTAATTGCCAATGGTTCAACAGCGAGGGGGAAAAAGCAAAGGAGAGAGGAGAGAGGACATTCCTGTCTCCACCCCCTTTTAATATTTAAAGCTTTCAGACAAGCTGGCCATTAGCCTATATGCATGCTGTTGGGTTGCTATAGAAGATCTTCAACCACTTTATGAATTCCGCGCCAATACCAAATTGACCCCAGAATTTCACAAAGAAATCCCCATTCCACACAGTCAAAAAGCTTTTGTCACATCTAAATGAAAGAAACAGAACAACGAACAGTGCACATTCCCCACCCATTGGATGTTGGCAAAGATTCCTGAATAGGTTTAAAGGATGTAGATCTTCCAGGATTAAATCCAATTTTGATCTGGATGCACCAAGCTTGTAATGACCCCATTTAATCTCCTCGCCAAAATCCTAGCCAAAATCTTACAATAATTTA
Organism: Bufo bufo; assembly: GCF_905171765.1. NCBI lineage: Eukaryota > Metazoa > Chordata > Amphibia > Anura > Bufonidae > Bufo > Bufo bufo. The sequence goes on along the minus strand of NC_053394.1, from coordinate 81,982,728 downwards.
TTCGTTAGAGATCTTGGGCGATAATGATCCCGGCTCCAAACTATCCTTACCCTTCTTAGGAATTAGGATGATCGTTGCTTCCCCCATTGAATAGGTAAGCGGGCCACTTGTTTTGAGTATGATAAAACCTTCATTAACCCTTTCATGACCGGGCCCAAAAAGGTCTGAATGTCCAGGCAACTTTTTGTCATTTTGTGCACATGGTGGTTTTGTGACCGTAGCTTTTTTATTTGTTTCACTACGAAAATATTTAGCTATTTTTTTTACTTGACACTTAAGACTTATTAGAATGTTTTTTAGAGTTTTTTTTGTTTTTTTAGGTTTTATTTTGAGGAAAACCGCTAATTATTATTAAAAAGTAATTTTGGTGTTAATTATATCTTTTTATTTCTTAAATATTAAAACTGACAAAAAAAATTATTATTGCAATGGGTTCCCTATTTTGTGACGATCGTTTTTATATATAACATGTATAGGTTTGAGAGAACGGGGACTATAGTTACTGTTTCTGTTAGCGACTTTTTTTTTTACATATTTTTTTTTTTCTTTTTTATTTATTTATTTATTTTTTACTTATAATTTTAAAAAAAATTGGCAACTTAATATATGTCCCCCAGGAGGTCATTAAAAGACCTCTGGAGGACACTAACTTTTTTTTTTCCCACAGGAGCCCCAGATACAGGGGAAAACAGCCCCTGTGGTGGCATGACAGACAGGCAAAAGAAAAATTCTGCAGAACAACAGTAGGATTATATTGTGGTGGTGCCTGCGGTGTCATTCCACATACCCCGTCTCAGCAAGTAAAATATTCTAATATACCGCGGCACTCTCTTCTCTTCATCAATTCAGCATTATTCACCAAATTTCTTAGCGACGTTTTCGACCAGTGTGGGTCTTTCTAAAGCAATTTACACAATGAATCAGGTGCAGTATTTAAACCTTAGGAACCAATCCCATGATGCAGTTAGACTCCTCCCCCTTCATTATGCTCTCACATAACACAATATACAGTGCAAAATCATTAATTCATATACATATATAAGTATTGTGCATAACAACTTACATTAGTAGAAGAATCCAGTGGACATACAACCCCCACAGTGGTCCCGATCGCCTCCATATTCGTGCGATGCAAGTGCTAGATCCAGCGTCCCCTAATGGTTTACTGCGCATGCGTCCCGGACGTAAAAAGCGTCCCGCATCTCTATGGTATCCATAGCAGTACTACTCTTCCGGGCCCGCCGTATTAGCCTTCGGGCCTCCGGGTACATTTGTATATCATATCCCTATGACAACTGTGCGCAAGCGCAGTTCTTCCAACCATAGCTACTCGCTTTCAGAGAAATCACCATATACTCCCTGCGCTTGCTCTGCTTGCCACTCGCTTCTGCAATTATCAAAACCTATTTCTATACCAGGTCGTCCATTTCTTCAGGTATTAGGTTCACTTTCAGGGTAGGGTCTAAGCGATATGTTTATTAAATTTTATCTATTAATAAGTGTCTGCATTTGTTTCCCCTCATCTAACCGGCACCATCAGGAATAATCAGAAAAATTAATTATTGCAATGGGTTCCCTATTTTGTGATGATCGTTTTTATATATAACATGTATAGGTTTGAGAGAATGGGGCGACTATAGTTACTGTTTTGTTAGCGACTGCATTTTTCATTATTTTTTTTTACATTTTTTTTATTTTTATTTTTTATTTATTTATTTATTTTTTACTTATAATTTAAAATAAAATTTTGGCACATAATATACACTCACCTAAAGAATTATTAGGAACACCATACTAATACGGTGTTTGGACCCCCTTTTGCCTTCAGAACTGCCTTAATTCTACGTGGCATTGATTCAACAAGGTGCTGATAGCATCTTTAGAAATGTTGGCCCATATTGAATAGGATCGCATCTTGCAGTTGGAGATTTGAGGGATGCACATCCAGGGCACGAAGCTCCCGTTCCACCACATCCCCAAAGATGCTCTATTGGTTGAGATCTGGTGACTGTGGGGCCATTTTAGTACATTGAACTCATTGTCATGTTCAAGAAACCAATTTGAAATGATTCGAGCTTTGTGACATGGTGCATTATCCTGCTGGAAGTAGCCATCAGGATACATGTTCTCATTCTGTTTACGCCAAATTCCGGACTCTACCATTTGAATGTCTCAACAGAAATCGAGACTCATCAGACCAGGCAACATTTTTCCGTCTTCAACAGTCCAATTTTGGTGAGCTCGTGCAAATTGTAGCCTCTTTTTCCTATTTGTAGTGGAGATGAGTGGTACCCGGTGGGGTCTTTCGCTGTTGTAGCCCATCCACCTCAAGGTTGTGCGTGTTGTGACTTCTCACAAATGCTTTGCTGCATACCTCGGTTGTAACGAGTGGTTATTTCAGTCAACGTTGCTCTTCTATCAGCTTGAATCAGTCGGCCCATTCTCCTCTGACCTCTAGCATCCACAGGCATTTTTGCCCACAGGACTGCCGCATACTGGATGTTTTTCCCTTTTCACACCATTCTTTGTAAACCCTAGAAATGGTTGTGCGTGAAAATCCCAGTAACTGAGCAGATTGTGAAATACTCAGACCGGCCCGTCTGGCACCAACAACCATGCCACGCTCAAAATTGCTTAAATCACTTTTCTTTCCCATTCTGACATTCAGTTTTGGAGTTCAGGAGATTGTCTTGACCAGGACCACCCCCCCTAAATGCATTGAAGCAACTGCCATGTGATTGGTTGACTAGATAATTGCATTAATGAGAAATAGAACAGGTGTTCCTAATAATTCTTTAGGTGAGTGTATGTCCCCCAGGAGGTCATTAAAAGACTAACAGAGGAAGCCGAACTGCCGCTTCCTGCTCCCTCCACGATGCGCTCTCCTGCCGTCACAGGAGAAGACAGAAGCGGTAATAAACCGCTCCTGTCTTCTCCTCAGGGTCCCTGCTTTGTCTGTCAGCCGGGACCCGACCTGCTCCTGCTAGATTGCAGGAGCTTTAATCCCTGCGCTAATCAGCGCTGGGAATTAAAGCGCTGCCAGCACATGTATTATAAGTGCTAGCTGCACGGGGCATGTGCAGATAGCACGTATATAGCCGTATTGTAGTCAGGAAGGGGTTAATATACTCACCCAAAACTCCCTATCTCTCTTGTATAATTCCACAGATAGTCCATCTGGACTGCCGCTTTCCCAGGTGGGGATTCAGCTATTGCTAATAACACCTCATTTAGTGAAAATGGGTCGATCTAAATCTCCCTTGTTGGACAACATTAAGTTTTGGAATCCTTAGTATTCCTCAAGAAATCCATTAATTTACAATTGTCTGTTTGAATCTGTGTTGATTATAGCCCTTTATAGTATTCCCTAAACACTCACCACTATCTTACCTGGTTCATTATGTACCATATCCCCCTTGTCACGGACTTGCCGGGCAATATTTGCCGCTGCTCAGTTTTATTAATTATCTCGGAGAGAAACTTACCTTGTCTACCCCCTTCAATATATTCCTAGATTCTGACAAATAAATCCAAGTTCTGTGTGTTTTCCCTAAGATTATTGTCATACTTATTAAATGCCATTCTTTTCTCGTTTCCTCAGTTTTTTGATACTATTCATCCTTTCTTCCCTATTTTTCATGTCAATATTTAAAATCATGTTCTTTTTTATTAAGTCTTTTTTTTTTTCTCAAGTTTTTTTTATCTAGTAACCCTCTCAATAAGCCTTGGCAGCATCCCAGATCACATTATCCCCAGCTGAGTCCTTATTGATTTCAAAGAAAAATGCTAACTCTTTCTAATTGCTCCCCTGGACTATTAAATTAAGCCAAATAGGATTACCGACGAGAGTTTACGGGCATTTGTTCCCATCTTCACTCTTTGAACCCACCTTAATTAAAAATGGGGAGTGGTCTGAGATGCACCTTGGCTATACGAGACTACCACTTTACTCTGAAGTGTCATCTGATTTCCGAATACCAGGTCTATCCTAGAAAGAGAATCAAAAGTCTTACTGTAACAAGAAAACTGTCTTAACATAGGGTTATGAGTCCGACATACACTCACCTAAAGAATTATTAGGAACACCTGTTCTATTTCTCATTAATGCAATTATCTAGTCAACCAATCACATGGCAGTTGCTTCAATGCATTTAGGGGAGTGGTCCTGGTCAAGACAATCTTCTGAACTTCAAACTGAATGTCAGAATGGGAAAGAAAGGTGATCCTGATGGCTACTTCCATCATTTGAAATAATTCGAGCTTTGTGACATGGTGCATTATCCTATGCACCATGTCACAAAGCTCGAATCATTTCAAATTGGTTTCTTGAACATGACAATGAGTTCACTGTACTAAAAAGGCCCCCACAGTCACCAGATCTCAACCCAATAGAGCATCTTTGGGATGTGGTGGAAAGGGAGCTTCGTGCCCTGGATGTGCATCCCTCAAATCTCCATCAACTGCAAGATGCTATCCTATCAATATGGGCCAACATTTCTAAAGAATGCTATCAGCACCTTGTTGAATCAATGCCACGTAGAATTAAGGCAGTTCTGAAGGCAAAAGGGGGTCCAACACCGTATTAGTATGGTGTTCCTAATAATTCTCTAGGTGAGTGTATATCCCACCATCCAAACTCTTGGGCAAACTTCTTTAAAGGTGTAGGCCCTGCTTTTTTAACTCTATCTTACTTTATCAATCTATACGAATCTTCATCTATCGTACAGATGAAATCTCCTAACAGCAGTAATGGACAGTTATATTTATCCTGAAGAAACTCATTTAAAGGGTAACTGTCATATTTTCATCAAAAAAATCAATTTTAGCATATGTTACTGCTGCAGCAGTATTATGCATAAAGCAATCTTTAGTTTCTTCATTTACCACAGTTTTTCTTAAGTTTTTCCCCTTAGTTACAGTTGTTTTAAATCCTACATTATGAGGATCTTCTCAAGATGGCTCCTCTGCCAGTTCTCTGAGGCCAAAACTGCATTCCCTCAGGTCACATACAAACTTGCTGTAGCCATCAGCTTCCTGTCAGCCAATCAGATTGGACTACTGAGAGACACGCCTCCTCACTCTAAAGCCTAATGCAGGCATGCAGGTGTGAAGGCCCGCCCCTCTAGCTTCCTAGCCGGAGAAGGGGAGCCATAGCAACGGTCTTTTAAGGTTAGCAGTGTAAAGGGACAGAAGACATTAATGAAAGCTGTTATTGTAAGGTAATTACAGATCTTTTGGCAATCATTGGACAGAATAACTCAGGTATACATGCCTAGCTCTAATAAACTAGGAAATAAAAAAAATTTGACAGTTATCCTTTAACTTTAGCAGCACCTCATGTCTAGAAGGTGAGGGATATAAATCCCTGCCACTACCAATCTTACATTCTTAAAATATCCATACAAATCACCTCTCTGTATCGATCTTCTGAGAAATTATTGAACATACTATATCTTTATGGATAAGAATACTAACCCTCTACTATACCCACTGTAAACCAAATGAAACTGATAAGTAATCCATTTTCTTTTAAAAAGACCCAGTTTGTCCCTCAGCATGTGAGTCTCCATTAAACTCACTATGGCTGGGAGATATCTTATAATACTAAACACAGCAAAGTTCTTCACCTTCTCCCCCCAGCCCTCTCACACTCCAAGACAAGATTTTAATTATATGCATCTTTTATATCAAGGTACAATTCAATAACAAGGAGAGATAGGAAGAAAGAGAAAGAACCCTCCCCCCACCCCTTCCTTCTTGCTCCCCCACTTAGTGTATCAGTCCCAGGTCGGCAACTTAACACCCTACTATACTAACGCGATATCCACCTCCCGGGAAGGTGACGTGGTGTGCGTGACACGTCTCTCCGCAGCTCCACCTCCCTTCCCTGCCCACATGTGTGAGCCCGCTTGATATGCCTGGTGCGGAGGCTCCACATGCCTCGATCCTCGGCGTCCCTTTGATCGGACTGATGTTCCTGCTTTGTCGCTGGGCCGTTCTCCAGCTGGAGGGAACCTGAAGGCTGTCTTCTGATCCTTGGTGGCTTTTGTTCCTCGGTGGCAGCGGGGAAGGAAGCAGATAGGAAGGAAGGGAGCAACAACTATCCGGAAGATAGCAGGAGAGACTCCCTTCACTGAGTAACATTGAAGCTTTGGTGATATACTGGGATGCCTGGGTGAAGAAAACTCTTTCCCTTTTTTCCCCCATATAACATGGGTTTGATGTGCGGTATGGAAGGGGTACTGGAGGCACGCTTGGTTTTCTGTCTATATCCCTCCGAGGAGTAAAGGAGGGGTGGGAAACAGGGGTGCTGGAGTGTGGGCTATGTTTTACTATGCTGGACGGATAAAGTCCTTAAAATGGCTTGAATATCCCATGAAGCCAGTATCCCCTGTACCTTTATAATTGGTGTTGTATACCGCAACATTATTAATTATTAACCATCCTAATTACTAATTGATTGGAGACATTTAAGGGGACACCCGCTGAGGATTTATTTATGCACTAGTGAAGGTGCATGTTCACAACTGATGTCTCACAATGTAACATTATCAATTGTTAACCATTCTACTTACTAACTGACTGGAGATACTCAAGGGGTTAACCACTGAAGAATTAATTATGCACTAATGTACGTAGTGCTAGTATTTGCACTAACAATTTTACTAATGAGACTCAAACTGTTTAAAATGTGTTACAGTGGTCCGGCGGAAGCAGTGCATATAATTTGGTACTTCAGTTTAGTGTGGTGAACCCCTTGAGTGGTGAAATTTCATTTTTTTCTGATTGGAAGTAGACTAATTAACCCTGGAACCCTATAATCTCTATAAATCTTACATTTGTCAACCTGCATTGGAATAATTACTAATTTCCTCACTCACTAATGATCGCTTAACTTCAACCGTAGTCCATCAATGACCTGCTAATGAACTGTGTCTTCTAACTATAGAGGATTGAGGACTAATATTAACTTCTTTACTAACAGAAACAAATGAATGAATGTTTAATATTAGGTTATGCTGATGACTTGATAATGAATTATGTTTTTGATTGAGAATGATTGGGATTATTATTTACAGGGGGGGGAAAGGAAAATAAATTTTCATTACATTGAAAGGGTGCAATTACGTAAAGGCAATAATGGTTAAGAAAAAAGACGACAAAGAAGGTGGGAAGCAGAGACGGTCAGAAGTGTTTGGCTCTCCTAGACAAGATAGGTCTAGAACAAAAGGAGATCGGGGAGGGCAGATTGGATAGGTTTTCTCAGACTTCGTCAACTGCAGGGAATAGTGGACAGGTTAAATCTAACACAAAAAAAAAAAAAATACCGTTGTGAGTACTGGGGATACAGAAGAACCAGGGGCAACATTACCATCTCCAAAGATAAGATACAATCTCCTACACTGGCGGAATTATGTCAGCAGTGAGTAAATCTATAATGTGTTGGAGATGATACAAAACAAATGGGGGCATCTGAAATCCTGAAGTACAGTTGATTAGAGATTATTCAAGAAAGTTAGTGAAGACTAAACCTAACAGACAAAGGATTAGTGAATTAGAAGATCAAGTTCTTGGAAGGCAAAAGATTTCAAGAATTTGAAAGCTGAGAATGAGGTACAGTACTATGGTAAGAAAATTACAGACTCTGGAAGATAGAGACTAGGAGATAACATGTAAGATTGATAGGATACCTAAAAAACTGATGGTGGAAACTGCACACAATATATTTCAGGATTGGATTACTGCCAGGGTGGTGGGTGGGGATAACCTGTCTAAAAGGTCTTACAGTTGAAAAAGCGCACTAGGATACCATTGAGGAACGTACAATAAGTAATTTCCAAGGACAATAATAGCAAAAATGTTCTGTATAGGATAAAGAGACTGTTATGCGTAAAATAAGATCTTTAGGGTCAGTAGAAATCAATGGATCAAAAGTCTCAATATACCACGGTAGTGTTGATCGAGCACCGCAGTGCTCGGGTCGCTCGGACCGAACACAATGGCGGGCTGCTGCACTGCTGGGCCTATTTTCCCACAGGGGCCTGGAGCTGCAGCATCATCCGCCCCCTACGTTAATCCGGCCCTGCCGAGCACCTGAGTATAATGGAAGTCAATGGGAGAACCCGAGCATTAAACCAGGTACCCCCTGGTTCATAAGAAAATGTTAGAAATTGTTGGCAACACCACCGAATTGGTTCTGTAACAGCATGGGGAGGATGTATGGATGCATCTTGGACTCGCTGGTTGCTGCTGGGAATTATGTTGTCCGAATAGTGCGCCACTTTTACACAATGACAATAATACCCACAAAACCAAGGGGAAAAGAAAAACGATTTTAGAGGAAAAATTTATAGAAAACATTCTTTCCTGAATATTTACTTGTATATAAAGTGCTGCTAAAAAGGAATAGGCGGTCCGATACACCCTTAATTACACATAAAGGAGGGCATCATACACACCCTTTAAAAACGATGATTGATGGCCTGCTGGTGACCCTCAAAAACATTAGGAGCAAGGCCTTGCTGATCTGACCATCTAAAACATTATGGGCGGTGGCCTGCTGCCACTTTGGTGACTCTAGTTAACCTGGGGCCGATGGCACATCCCCATGGCGGCGACGATCCTTTTCGGATGTCTGGCCTATCAACTTTCGATGTAATTTTCAGCTCAAAACCATTGTAAACTACAGGTAACGAGGAATCAGTGTTTGATTCCGGAGAGGGAGTCTGAGAAACGGCTACCACATCCAAGGAAGGCAAGCGGGTGGTGCGCAAATCACACAATCCCGACTTAAGATGCCCTGTTATTGGAATGAGTAATAAAAAATTACAGGGAATGTCACTGCGGTATTTTGGATGAGGAAACGTTATACAGGAGAGGCCCTGCTGACGCTTTGTTGACTAGATAACTTCTGCCTGATCGCACGTCCCCGTGACGTCCACGATCCATTTGGATATCATTCCCATCAACTTTCGATGTAACTGTCAGCTCAAAACCATTGTAACCACGGGTAACGGGAAATCAGTGTTTTATCCAGACTCTGTCATTGTGCCACTATGTGACCTCCTCATGCTGACATCTCCACACCATGTCACCTTGGCACTCATTTTTATCACCATGCTGCTGCTGATGCTGTTTAAAAGGCCTTAAACTGATCACCAGGCCCACAATCTAATTAAGGTTTTACGCACAAAACCAAAGTAAAAAATCGATTTTATAGGAAAAATTGATTGAAAACATTCTTTCCTGTATATTTACCTGTAAATAAAGTGCAAGTGCTGCCAAAAATTACAAGGAAGAGGCACTCCGATACAACCTGTATCTCACATAAAGGAGGGCCTCATTCACATTGAGTTGCGGGTCTGCAGGTGAGCTGACCCTGTAAAAGATTTGAGTTGCGGGCCTGCAGATGAGCTGACCCTGTCAAAGATTTAAGGTTTGGGCCTGCAGGTGAGCTGACCCTGTAAAAGATTTTTGGGTTGGGCCTACAGGTGAGCTGACCCTGTAAAAGATTTGAGTTGCAGGCCTGCAGGTGAGCTGACCCTGTAAAAGATTTTTGGGTTGGGCCTACAGGTGAGCTGACCCTGTAAAAGATTTGAGTTGCAGGCCTGCAGGTGAGCTGACCCTGTAAAAGATTTTAGGCTTGGGCCTACAGGTGAGCTGTCCCTGTAAAAGATTTGAAGGCCATATATGTGACGAATAAGCAATGCATGTTAATATGACGGAAGTGGAGGAGGAGGATGAGAAAAGGAAGATTCAACCATATACCCTTGTTTGTGGTGGAAGGAGTGCATGGGAATACAGTGTATTAACTACATTAAAAATAACATAACATGTAAAGTGCCTTTTTGTTCATCAGCATTCCTCTGGTGGAGTCGAGAAGTCTTGGTCAATCCATGCCTTGTTCATTTTTAAATGAGTCAACCTGTCAGCATTTTCAGTTGACAAGCGGATACACTTATCTGTTATAATGCCACCAGCAGCACTAAATACACGCTCAGACAAAACTCTGGCGGCAGGGCAGGCCAGCACCTCCAAAGCGTAGAGCGCCAGTTCGTGCCACGTGTCCAGCTTGGACACCCAGTAGTTGTAAGGCACTAAGGTATCATTGAGGACGCTGACACAGTCTGCTATTGAAGTACGCAGACCTGCAGGGTATAGGGTTGTGAGGTCACGGTTACTTAGGCAAACGAGGGTTGCTATGGGTTACTCACAGTTTCTAGGATGACCCTGGGCAGCGTACAGCAGTGATGAAGAGGCTGGCACAATAATCCTCTGGGGCACTCTGTGTATATGGGAACCAGGCCTGATGGTATATGAGGTGCCCTGGGTGTTGCAGATGTTTAATGTGCCTAGGGCAAGGTCCCTTTAAGGTTCGTGACGCCAGTGCCTGTAACGGTGGCACACCGATTTGTGGTTGTAGTAAATGAGGTACACAGATGGTATGGTGAACCAAACTTTGCTTTACTGAGAAACAGCTCAACTTTGTACAATTCAGTTTCAGTTCCACATTGCAGCAGTAACGATTAGCAGGCTTTTTATAAATGGCAGATAATGTTCTTTGCAAGATACTCAGAGGATACAATCGACACTCCCAGACCAGGCTGCACTGATTCTTAGATATTCTGGCTGGCTATATTCCAAGGCCCGTATGCCCTAATGCTGGCTTTTATCCTTGGTAGCAATCTTCCTCAGGTATACATCACTTACTTTAGATTAATGATCCTTCTGCCCTTCAGCTTACTTGTTTTAGCTGGAAACGATGGCTCTGATCTGCTCTGGCTAAGGAACTTGGTTTTCCCAGGAGGTAAACTCTTCTCTTGGGGTGAATGTTCTGAGCTAACAGAGGCTCAGGAACTTCAGACAGGCTAGACTGTACTACTAGCCACCTGGAATGCACTAACTCTCCCCTGTCTGGGCCTACCTATATATACTCAGGGCTCTCTAGCTCCCTCTAATGTCTAGGAGGCTGAACTACACCCTAACAGGCCTGACACCCAGATAACACAGGGAATTGAACATAAAACATCACATTAATACAATAGACATATTAACCCTTGTGTAGTGCCCACCTTTACCTAGTGGGACACTACACTATGTACTCCTTCACCATCTTCCAAAATTTATATCTCTGTCACGGGACGCCGAGGCGCTCGCTCTCCTCAGCGCCGTCGGCGTCCCTTTGCTGTACAGGAGAGAGGACACGCACAGCGTCCTCGTCTCCTAGGTAACAGGGGGTGGGAGGACGGACCAGCCGCACACATCTCCTTCGCGCGACCGGCGTCCTCAGCTTCCCCAGTAATGAGGGGAAGTCTGAGCACCGAGCTGGACACTCGGTGCTCAGCTGTTCTCCCTGGTACGGGTCATGTGGCGCTGGCCACGTCACATGACTTTAGCCTGCCAGTATTTAACAGGCAGCCTGCTGGCCACAGGTTGCCTGTTAATTAGGTATCTGGCGATTGTTTAGTTTCCTGCATACTTACCTGATCCTGTGTTCCCTGATGATTCTCTGCCTGCTCCTCCTGTACTGCGCATCTCTCCTGGTATTCTGACCCCGGCTTCCACCTGACGATTCTTTGCGGACTCCTGTTGTTCTTTGCTCCTCTCCTGGTATTTGACCTCGGCTTCTCCTGACTATTCTCTGCTTATTCCTTGGTACTATCAGCTTTAGCACGGCCTGTTGCCGCTTCCCCACTGCAGTGCTACACTGCTTCCAGCTACCAACTGATGACTGATGGCCTGTTCGGTGGTGCCCGCCTTCTACCTTTTGCCACCCCACTGCCTCTTCCAGCCTGTTGCAGTACTGCAGATCCCTCCCCCTCTGTACTGCTCTCCTCGCTCAGCTTGTTGCCACCTTCCCAGGTTGGGTCAGTGACCTCGTCGTCCAGCACCTCCTCTTCCACTTCCTCACTCTGATCATCCTCCTGATTTGTTGACCTAACCACAACCTCAGTGATTGACAACTGTGTGTCATCCTCTTCCTCAACCTCTTGAGACAGTAATTGCGGTTGAGTCATTGGCAACTGTGTCTCATCATCATCCACCTAATTAAACACTAATTGCCATTCCCCAGCGTCATGTTCCTGTGACTCTGGATGCTCACGAGGTTGGGAATCAGGGCACAAGATCTCAGGTCCCTCTTTAAGCGTGATTTGCGAGAGGGCCAAATCAATTAATGGCGTGTGGGATCACTTGTTTGGCCAGACTGTAAATGGTGGGAGGAAGGAGGATCAGGGTGAGGATTGTGTTGACCAGACTCCTGGCTACTGAGACTGGACTTGGTGGAAGACAGGGTGGTGCTTAACCGACTGGAAGCACTATCTGCTGCAATCCAACCGACCACCTGCTCGCACTGGGCTGACTTCAAGAGTGGTGTCCTGCGCCGCCCTGCATACTGGTACATGAAGCTAGGTATCTTGGATGATTGTTTTTCTTGTGCTCTGGCAGCAGGCACAGTTTCAAAGCGCCCAGGGCCACGGCCTCTGTGTGCACCATCAGCATCACGGCCACTTCACCATCCCTTAATGCTCGCCTTCTTCATATTAAAAGTTATATGCACGCTTGACACACAAGATGTAGCATGGATGTCACAGTTCACAGCAAGCACAGTATATTGAAAAAGTACGTAAAAGTATAGAAAAAGGAAAATAGATTTCACTATCTCTTGTCCTGACACATACACGCTATTTCAGCGCAGATGTGACAATTCACTGCAGACACCATTTATAGGCAAAGTGTGGATAAATTATGGAAAAAATATATTTGTTGTCACTAATATTTTTCCCAATATCTGGGCCTGACACAGACGCTATTGCAGCACAGATGTGACAATTCACTGCAGGGACTGTTTATAGAAAAATTATGGAAAAAATATATTTGTTGTCAGTCACTAATATTTTGCTGTAGAATACGAGATCCTGAGTTTTCTGCAGGCCCAGGTGACCCCCGAAATTGTCTTACATAGAAACATAGAAACATAGAATGTGTCGGCAGATAAGAACCATTTGGCCCATCTAGTCTGCCCAATTATACTAAATACTATGGAATAGCCCCTGGCCCTATCTTATATGAAGGATGGCCTTATGACTATCCCATGCATGCTTAAACTCCTTCACTGTATTTGCAGCTGCCACTTCTGCAGGAAGGCTATTCCATGCATCCACTACTCTCTCAGTAAAGTAATACTTCCTAATATTACTTTTAAACCTTTGGCCCCTCTAATTTAAAACTATGTCCTCTTGTAGCAGTTTTCTTCTTTTAAATATTCTCTCCTCTTTTACCTTGTTGATTCCCTTTATGTATTTAAAAGTTTCTATCATATCCCTCTGTCTCGTCTTTTCTTCCAAGCTATACATGTTAAGGTCCTTTAATCTTTCCTGGTAAGTTTTATCCTGCAATCCATGTACCAGTTTAGTAGCTCTTCTCTGAACTCTCTCCAAGTATCAATATCCTTCTGAAGATATGTCTCCAGTACTGCGCACAATACTCCAAATGAGGTCTCACTAGTGCTCTGTAGAGCGGCATGAGCACCTCCCCTTTCTACTGGTAATTCCTCTTGCTATACCACCCAAGCATTCTGCTAGCATTTCCTGCTGCTCTGTGACATTGTCTGCCTACCTTTAAGTCTTCTGATATAATGATCCCTAAATCCCTTTCCTCAGATACTGAAGTTAGGGCTGTATCACTGATTTTATATTCTGTTGGTGGGCTAGATCTAACATAAGCTTGTGATAAGCCTTGGGACCCCCAACTGTTCAATAGGCTTATCCTGTAGTTGGTTTAACCCTATACAACATATTTTTGATGAACCATAAAATGGGGAAACACTGACTCTGCCCAGGTTGTTGTAGTTCACCATCTACTAGTAACACATTTTCCCAGGCACAGGATAGGGTTGGGGTCCCGACGTTTGGCGGTACCAAAAGTATCCCCAGAGAACATTGAGTTCTGCCAACTCAGGACCCTCCACGTCTCCCACCATCACACTTAGCGGGGGTGTCACCCCCTCTTCCACCAAAGTGACGTTCACCCCTACCGCTGGCCCTTTGGTCTCAGGTTCCCAGGGTTCTGGTCTCCCCCCCTGAGCCGGGCCACTCTGCTAGGGTTACCCCTGTCTCATGGGTATCAGTCACTCTCATAGCAGGCCATAGTGTCAGGAAGCCCGGGAAGTCTCTCCCTATTATGAGTTCATTATATAGATTTGTGGCGACAGACACCTCCTAGGTCCATCTACCGACCATCGTGGTTAAAGACACCATCGGGGGTAGTCTTTTAAGTCTCTGTGGATGCACATCACCCCGACTTTCTGGGCAGAATACTCAATGGACTGCACCAGGGTAGCCCTTACTAGGGTCACCAGACTCCCTGAGTCCAGCAGAGCCAGGTCCACCGTGGGTACATCCCAGGCGGGTTTTATTGGCTCAAATCTCAGGGCCTGGGGTGGAGATTTCCGTGGTTTGCCAACCTCTTTCCCGACAGAACCCTCCTTTAGATTCCTGGTAGCTTCATAGCGTTCCACCAGGTCCACCATCTCAAGTGCATTGCCAGGAGACACTTGACCGATCCAGTGCCGGAGAAGGTATGGCAAAGCCCTCCAGAACATATCGTCTAATAGTCTATCCAGGATAGGCGGGGGACTCAGCACATTAGGCTGTAGCCACTTTTGCAAGAGGTGGAGTAAGTCATAATACTGGGTCCTCGCAGGCTCAGCCGGCTTAAACCCCCACTGATGTACCTGCTGGGCCCGGACCAACACATTCACCTCCAGTCTTGCCAAAATCTGGTGGTCGGCTGCTTGATCGTCCGGCAAGTCGAAACACACCCGCTGGGAATCAGATGTCAGGAATGGAGCGATGACCTCAGCTTACTGTTCACGGGGTAGCTTTTCCCTGATGGCCACTTTCTCATACATCACCAAGTAGGTTTCGATGTCGTCTGCGGGGGTCATCATAGGAATCGCGGCACGGACTGCTTTCCAGGCATCGTGGATGCTCGGGGTTGCTCCTGCTGACTGCAAAGCCATCACATGTTGTACAGCAACTGGTTATTCTCCCTGCCGCTGCTTTTAGCCTCGCTTTGCTGCAGGTTTGTCTCTCACTGCTGCAGATTAGCCTCCATGAGGGCATTACAACAGCCTCCATTTTGTTGTGGGGGCACTGGTTGTAATACAGCTGGTTTAATGTAAGAACATACAACCATTCAAGCCAGCCTCACTGCTCTTGCCCGCATCCTCCACCAATTGTGGGGGACTCAGTATAGAGGCAAACAAGTTCTTTGGATCAAACAGCTCAGTGTTTTATTCACACTTTAGGCAAGTGACAAAACAAGCAGTCATATTCAAACAAAAAGTCACCTTGTGTGTCACGGGTAGCATCACGGGTATAAATTATAGAACGGAGGGTGCACCCCCTGAGCTGCCACCACGGTTCCCTATCCCTGCCTACTTGCACCACCCGCCCTAGGTGATGGGGCGAACTGGGCGACATCCCTGACCTGAGTAAGTGCAAGCAGAGAGATAGAGACAGCAGGGAAGCAGACAGCAATGAGAGGTAGCACTCAGTGGACAGAGTGGAACAAGCAAGGTACCACCCAAAACGGAAGGGCGAGGCGGTTCAACTAGCCGGGGGTCAGTCCAGGAGTCACGTCAGTACAAGAAGAAGAGGGCAAAGACAAAATCCAAAAGCAAGCCGAGGTCAAAATCCGAGAGGTAGCGTCAAGGGTTCAGGGAGCAGCAGAAGAGGAGTCAGGAAGCAGATCAAGGGTTCAAATCCAAAGGTAAGCTAAGATCACCGAGTGATCAGCTCAGCGCTCAAGGCAGACCTAGGAGCAGGGAGCCTCCCATCTAGCAAAATCCGCCCTGAGAACGAGGCTGAACACAGATCCTTGCTCAGAAGCTAAGCAGCAGTTTGCGGCTGATGTGAGACCGAGTGCGCCTTCGGCGCCCGTTACATTGTGGTGGTGGTAATTCACACCATGCGGCAATTCTGGCTCAAAGGATCCTTGCTGATAGCAGCACCAACCTGTTTTCACGCCAAACAGGTAGCAAGCCTTCACCCAGACACCAACACAGAGACGTGGTTTCTGAGCCCAGCTGCTTATTTTAGGACAGCCAGGTGCTTCCAAAACCCGGACTGGTATTTAAAATCCGTCCGGTATTTGACCTCACCTGGCTGTAAATCAGACCCAGCAGAACTGCTGGGAGGAAAATTACCTGTTTTCCCAGACCAAACCTCTCACTGTGTCACAATATATACAGCTCTGCTTCTCACATACAGTTCAGTTACACACATTTAGCTCTGCCACAGACATACAGTTCAGTTACATACACACAGCTCTGCTACATGCACACAGTTGAGTTACATACAGCTCTGCTTACATACACAACACACACACACACACATATACTGTATATGCACACACACACACACACACACACCACATATATGCTGTGGGGGGGGGGGGGGTCACTCTGGTAGAACACTTGGTAGCTGTGCAGGAAGCAGGGACACAGACAAGTTCAATTTAAGTGTTTTATTTCACACATATATTTAAACATACGTAAGCATAGCCTTAACAAATAGGCTTAAACAAAGAAACCCTGCTCAGCTGAGCAAGTACCTAATACAAAAGACAACCCCTGACTATACATGAACTGTCTACACGGCCCACAGGTAAAAATAGAAAGTATTAGGGTGCACATGCAATTACCTTCTGTAGTTCAGCAGTCAGCTTCTCCAGATATGGCCACACTGCTCAGCTCTACACTGACTTTAAATTAGTCCCCAATGACCCATGTGAGCAGAAGCTGTGGGCTAAGGAAACCCAGGACCGAAGCCCGGTGAGTGAGCGTCCCACTGCCACCTCATTCACTTCCAGTATAAGCAGATCCAGTACGTATTTTATAATCTGTCTATGTTAGCTTATGGCTACATAGACAAAACAGGCTATCAACCCTGCTTACCCCGTGTCTGGGTTAACCTCGTAGTTCCCAGAGAAACACCCAAGGCTTACCACACACAGTTTAAGGCCTCTTGCACACAAACGTTTTTTTTTCCCGTTTTACGTTCTGTTTTTTTGCGTTCCGTATACGGAACCATTCATTTTAATGGATCCACAAAAACAACGGAAGGTACTCCGTATGCCAATATTCCATATTTCCGTTACATTCAAAGATAGAACTTGTCCTATTATTGTCTGCAAAACAGACAAGGATATTACTGTGATATCAGGGGCCAGCTGTTCCGTTCTGCAAAAAAACGAATGCACACAGACGTCATCCGTATTTTTTTGTTGATTCCGTGTTTTTGCGGAACGCAAAATACTGGAAAAAGCCATACTGGATTAAGGCATCCGCGTTGCCATTGCAGTCTCCCGGCTCAGTGCTCCACTGAGACACTAACACACACATATATATACACACAACATACACACAGCATCTTAGTAAAAACTCACATCTCCCTACCAGTGACAGCTATACAGTCTTTTCAAATGTCCTTAAAGGGGTTGTCCGGGTTTAGAGCTGAACCCGGACATACCTCCATTTACCCAGGCAGCCCCCCTGACTTGAGCATCGGAGCAGTTTACTGCTCTGATGCTCTCCTTTGCCTGTGCTAAATCGTGCAGGGCAAAGGCATTTTCAAGAGTTCCGTGACGTACCGGGGCTCTCCATGGAGCTGCCAGGAAGCCCCGGTGACGTCACATGCACTGATGGGCGGGTTTTTAAGCGCTGCCCTAAGCCAGTAAAACGGCGGAAGCTTCCACCCGCAGTGTGTTATTGTAAACAAAAGAGCCCTTGCCCTGAGCGATTTAGCGCAGGGCAAAGGAGAGCATCGGAGCATGAACTGCTCTGATGCTCAAGTCAGGGGGGCTGCCTGGCTGAAAATGGAGGTATGTCCGGGTTCAGCTCTGAACTCGGACAACCCCTTTAAGCTGTACTAGAGTTCTCCTCTCAGTCCAGCACAGACATTCCTCGCTAAGTAAGCACTGAACTATTCTGCTGTGCTAGATATTGGCTGGAAGAGAGAGGTGAGTGCAGGTCCCCCCTCCCACACTGGGCCCCTGTCCGACCCTGAATTGTAGATAAGCAAAACTACAAAAAATAATAAACATTAAACTCTCATATCATAGAAATATAAACTATATAAAAATGGAAATAAAATCAACAGTTTTAAAATACTTTTTTAGGGTGAAAAAGTTCAGTAAGTTTACTTTCGCTTTTTGGGCTTTCCGTTTTTGAGATCCGTTCAGGACTCTCACAAGCGGTCTATAAACGGATCAGTTTGCATTCTAAGGCATTCTGAATGGAAAAGGATCCACTCAGAATTCATCAGTTTGCATCAGTTCAGTCCCCATTCTGCTTTGGTGTCCATCTGATGAAACTGAGCCAAATGGTTCCGTCCTGGCACACAATGTAAGTCAATGAGGACGGATCAGTTTTCTCTGACACAATAATCTGGCACAATAGAAAACGGATCCGTCCTCCATTGACTTTCAATGTTGTTCAAGACGGATCCGTCTTGGCTATGTTAAAGATAACACAAATGGATCCGTTCTGAATGGATGCAGACGGTTGCATTATCTGAACGGATCCGTCCATGACAAAACGTGAATGTGAAAGTAGCCTTAGTTCTTCTTTGCTCTTACACTTTCTCTTTGTTGTAAAGTTCCCCATCCAAGCTGTGGTCAGTCAATGACACGTGGAGCACCCGGAGCAATTGACTTTCCTTCCACCGAGGGCAAATATTAAAGGAGTTGTGCAGGGGTTTTATATTGATGACCAACCCTGAGGATAGGTCATCAATATCTGATTTGGCAGGGGTCCGACACCCAGCACCCATTTATGTGGACACCAAGATCATTGTTTTTGGGCATCAGATCATGCAATCTGTATAGGGATCTGATGCCTAGATACAATGAATGTATATGAGGGCAAGCGATCCCAGCATTGTTTTCTCATTCCCATATAGAGGAGATGATTGCTGCATGTAAATGCTACTCTCACCGTCTCTGACGAGCAGACAATTATTGGGAATGAATGATTTATTCCCAACTACCTGCTGAGTTGGCCCTTGTAAGATTTCCTAAAGATAACTTTACACGAGACGATTATCGTGTAAATTATCGTTAAATTGAGCAAAACTTCACGATTATTGATTACTGTAAAAGCAATGAACAATAGAGCGACAACCGAGAATCGGTAAATTTCTCGTCGGTTCGATCGTTTGTGTGGGCACAAAGATCATCGTTGGACATTAACAAGGTCATACGTATAAACAGGAATCTTTTGCTGCAGTCACAGGCGATTACACTGTGGGTGTGTTTAAGCATGCCACTCAAATTTCGCTTTGTGGTAAATGCAACAGTACAAACGGTGGAATATGCGATGGAAATTACAATTTTGTGAACGATAATCTGCGTGTCTAAAGGTTCATTGTTGAAACGTTTACTGCGCCAAGAACAATTCATTCATCGCTCAATCATCGCCTCATGTAAAAGGTACCTTAAGTGATAACAGCTAATTGCTCGGTGAGAAAAGCCAGTCTCAGGCCTCGTCCACATTTCCTTGTCAGTGTCACATCCGTGAAAAAAGTGTATGTGTTTTATCCGTGAAGATGTCCGTGATTCACGGAGGTGGCTCAGCTGGAAATTCATTTTCAAAGAATCTACTAGCAGTCTTCAGTGAAAAACGGAAATACAACACGGATGCGATCCGTTTTGTCTCTGTGATTTTCACAGACCCATAGACCGGCCTTGTCCACACTTCTGGTTTTCACCGACATCTACTGTCCTCATTTTCCATGGACAGCAAACGTACCCATTACTTTAAATGTCTCTGTTCACATTTCAGTATTTTTTTAACTGACCCATGATGCGGACTGAGCATGCCCATTGAAGTCTATGGGTCCATGAAAATCACGGATGGCATTCGTGTGCGTCAATTTTTCATGGAAGACAGATAGAAAATGCTCTTGAAATAATTTTCAGCTGGGCAATGTCTGTGAATTACAGATGACACACGGAGGGAAAAAACGGACACACGGACCAATCACTGATCCTTCACGGAAATCTTCAAGGATGATACACGGACACTTTTTTCAAGGACATGACACTGACAAGGAAATGTTGTGGACGAGGCCTTTAATGGGTATGTTTGGTTCGCATCACGGATCAAAGTAGTGCATGTCTCCGTGATTTTTTTACTGACCCACAGTCAGTAAAAATATACAGAAATGTGGACAGACGCATTTAAGTCGATGGGCATGTGTGCTCTCTGCCAGAAAATGAGGACAGCACACATCAGTGAAAAATGGAAATGTGGACGAGTTGTCATTGTACAGTGGTAATAAGACTGGAACTGCCTGTTGTCTGCAGCTCACTTGTTAGCTTTGCTGTATAAACTATGAAAAATATGCAACTCCTCTCATTACCATCAGAAGGTGTGAACAAGCACATTCATGAAAATAAAATTCAATACATTAAACATTCCCTTTTATAATGTGTGACTTTCCACTTTAATAAAACAAATGACCAAGAGCCAGCATGCCAACCTGACCAATTGGAGCAGGTTGTAGTGAAGGTCACATATAAATAGGGTACAGGTAGACCTTAGATTTAAAAGGCCTTCTCGCACCTTTCCTTAGGCCAGTGACGTCACGTTCATCGGTCACGAGGCCTAGGAGCAGCGCGGTCTCATAGAAGTAAATAGGACTGAGCTGCGATACCAAGCAGCACAGACACTATACAATGCTTGGTGAGCACGGAGAAGGCCGCTGCGCTCACAGGAGAGCACGATCGGCAGGGGTCCCGGGTGTTGGACCCCCACAGATCAGACATTGATGATCTATCAGCAATCATATCTTAGAAAACCCCTTAACTATTACATCTGGAGACCCCGCACATTGGGGAAGGCAGCGGTGAGAGCTTGTGTCTGCTGTTGGGCAGAGGGAAAGACATTAGTTATTTCCCTGCAACCAACTTTTCTGTGACATTTATCTGGTTATATTTTGCGAGACTGCATCACTCTAGCACGTGGCAGGGTGCCAACATAAGCAGAAGCAGATGATTCTCCAGTAATACCGCTTTATCATCTATTTCTGTAGAAAGAATAATTCCCCAGGGTATGAACTCCTGGTCACAGGTCATGAATTTCCCAAACTGCAATTGTTACTTTAGGATAAAAAAAAGTTAAATCCCATTTGCAAAATGTTAACTGCTACAAAGAAAAACAAGAAAGTACTGGTCTACAGAAGCATCTATGAGTGAAGCCGAATCGTTTAGATACATGCAGGGCTGTAACTATAGGGGGTGAAGAGGTAGCAGTAGCTACCGGGCCCAGGAGCCTGAGGGGGCCCAAAGACCCTTGTGGACACCAGTATTATAGAAAGTTACACCTCTCGATGGAGGTAAGGGGTTAGGTCAAGAATTTCAATTTTTGCCTCAGGCAGCACGAAAGCTATGTGCTCCCCTGCTCCTGTCCACAAAGCACTGAGGGAAGGGGGGCCCAAGCTGAACTCTTGTACCAGGGCCCGTGAGCCTCAAGCTACGCCCCTGGATAAATGTTTTTTAGTGGTTATATAGAATTTCAATTAACATCGGTAATTATATTTAGCTAATAGTGGTCAGTATCTCAATGTCTGGTGCAAGAAATGTAGCGATCAAAGTCATATACTGTATAATGGCTATAAAAGTGCATTTCTGTTATCATACACAGCGATGGATTTGACTGACGGTCACAATGCATTATAATGCACTTGATGGATTTATTTAATTCATTACTTCAGTGAATTATTTAGCTCTTTTTATTTTAGCAACCAAGTAGACTCTGTAGACGTGCCCCATAGACATTGCAAGGAGTAGCAGGGGGCATGATCGACCACCGCTCTATTAAAGCCCTACTTACTGGGATGGTGGGTGCGGTGAGAAGGAAAAATAGATCTGACACAACCTGTCTAGAGATTAGCTGGGGGTCACCATGGTGGAGCTCCAGCAATCACACTTTTGTCCCCTATAACAATGAAATGTGGGAAACTCCCTTAATATTAGGCTGTGTTTTGTATGTCATTTAGTATTACAGTAATATAATACATTATATATTATAGATATTTCTATTGCTCTGACAATAAGCTGTTCCTGTATCCCTGTAATTGTTATCATAGGATTGTCTAAGTCTAATTAAAATATTATGGGATGCTGCAATGAATAGCCAGTAGCACATTAGGTGCAGGAATAATAATAATGATGTGAGCTTATACTGTTGACTCTAAAAATACTTTAATAAAGAGTTTAAACAGATCTGCCATGATGGGGTATGATGTCATAAAGTAAGCTATCAAGGACAGGTTGTACTATAGACACAGCAATAGGGGCACCTACATAACTGGGAGGAGGAGGAAGGTACCGGACAGCAGACAGTGTAGGGATGTAGCGGTGCTCGGGGGGTGCGGAGTCCTGCAGTGGGTTAGTCATTGTTGACCAGAAGTCTGCCTGCTGCTCAGAAAGTATTTAGAAGTTACACCTCTCGATGGAGGTGAGGGTTAGGTCAAGAATTTGGAGGAGGGGTCCTCTGTGTTCTTCCTCACACTTTTGTAGTGTCATGGCCTCTTTAGGTCATCTGCCATTGCAGCTCACCGAGGCCACTGACACCCAGGAGCCTGGCTGGCTACAGGAGCAACTGGGTGTTAACTGTCTGACCTGGCTTCCTCTACTGAGAAGGAGGCACACACATTCTTAATGCCCCCCCTCTCACACTGCTCCCCTAAGTTGTGAGGTGTCTCCCAAAATCTAGCACCAGCACAACATACAAAGCCCCTTTCAGGCTTTTCAATCTGCAGCTCCATCTTCAAGGGGCCCTGGAGGAACCTATGCTTTTGGTGGGGTTCAGCAGAGGTAAGAAGGTCCCATCCTGGGCCTCTGTCTACTTCTTTCTCTGGACCACACCAACAAAACTTTTCACTTTTCACTATGATACCTTATGAAATGAGAGTTACTCTTTAACCGCCTTCGGACCGCCTAACGCAGGATCGCGTTCCGGAGGCGGCAGCCCTGCGCACAGTCACGCATCTATGCGTCATCTCGCGAGACGCGAGATTTCCTGTGAACACGCGCACACAGGCGCGCGCGTTCACAGGATCGGAAGGTAAGCGAGTGGATCTCCAGCCTGCCAGCGGCGATCGTTCGCTGGCAGGCTGGAGATGTGATTTTTTTAACCCCTAACAGGTATATTAGACGCTGTTTTGATAACAGCGTCTAATATACCTGCTACCTGGTCCTCTGGTAGTCCCTTTTGTTTGGATCGACCACCAGAGGACACAGGTAGCTCAGTAATAAGTATCACCAAGCACCACACTACACTACACCCCCCCCTGTCACTTATTAACCCCTTATTAACCCCTGATCACCCCTGATCACTCCATATAGACTCCCTGATCACCCCCTGTCATTGCTCACCCCCTTGTAAGGCTCCATTCAGACGTCCGTATGATTTTTACGGATCCACTGATACATGGATCGGATCCGCAAAACACATACGGACGTCTGAATGGAGCCTTACAGGGGGTGATGAATGACAGGGGGTGATCACCCCATATAGACTCCCTGATCACACCCCTGTCATTGATCACCCCCCTGTCATTGATCACCCCCCTGTAAGGCTCCATTCAGACATTTTTTTGGCCCAAGTTAGCAGCATTTTTTATTTTTTTTCTTACAAAGTCTCATATTCCACTAACTTGTGTCAAAAAATAAAATCTCACATGAACTCACCATACCCCTCACGGAATCCAAATGCGTAAATTTTTTTAGACATTTATATTCCAGACTTCTTCTCACGCTTTAGGGCCCCTAGAATGCCAGGGCAGTATAAATACCCCACATGTGACCCCATTTAAGAAAGAAGACACCCCAAGGTATTCGCTGAGGGGCATATTGAGTCCATGAAAGATTGAAATTTTTGTCCCAAGTTAGCGGAAAGGGAGACTTTGTGAGAAAAAAAAAAAATAATCAATTTCCGCTAACTTGTGCCAAAAAAAAAATAATTCTATGAACTCACCATGCCCCTCATTGAATACCTTGGGGTGTCTTCTTTCCAAAATGGGGTCACATGTGGGGTGTTTATACTGCCCTGGCTTTTTAGGGGCCCTAAAGCGTGAGAAGAAGTCTGGGATCCAAATGTCTAAAAATGCCCTCATAAAAGGAATGTGGGCCCCTTTGCGCATCTAGGCTGTAAAAAAGTGTCACACATCTGGTATCGCCGTACTCAGTAGAAGTTGGGCAATGTGTTTTGGGGTGTCATTTTACATATACCCATGCTGGGTGAGATAAATATCTTGGTCAAATGCCAACTTTGTATAAAAAATGGGAAAAGTTGTCTTTTGCCGAGATATTTCTCTCACCCAGCATGAGTATATGTAAAAAGACACCCCAAAAACACATTGCCCAACTTCTCCTGAATACGGCGATACCACATGTGTGACACTTTTTTGCAGCCTAGGTGGGCAAAGGGGCCCACATTCCAAAGAGCACCTTTCGGATTTCACAGGTCATTTACCTACTTACCACACATTAGGGCCCCTAGAATGCCAGGGCAGTATAACTACCCCACATGTGACCCCATTTTGGAAAGAAGACACCCCAAGGTATTCCGTGAGGGGCATGGCGAGTTCCTAGAATTTTATATTTTTTTGGCCCAAGTTAGCGGAAATTATTATTTTTTTCTTACAAAGTCTCATATTCCACTAACTTGTGACAAAAAATAAAAACTTCCATGAACTCACTATGCCCATCAGCGAATACCTTGGGGTGTCTTCTTTCCAAAATGGGGTCACTTGTGGGGTAGTTATACTGCCCTGGGATTCTAGGGGCCCTAATGTGTGGTAAGTAGTTTGAAATCAAAATCTGTAAAAAATGGCCGGTGAAATCCGAAAGGTGCTCTTTGGAATGTGAGCCCCTTTGCCCACCTAGGCTGCAAAAAAGTGTCACACATGTGGTATCTCCGTACTCAGGAGAAGTTGGGCAATGTGTTTTGGGGTGTCATTTTACATATACCCATACTGGGTGAGATAAATATCTCGGCAAAAGACAACTTCTCCCATTTTTTTATACAAAGTTGGCATTTGACCGAGATATTTCTCTCACCCAGCATGGGTATATGTAAAATGACACCACAAAACACATTGCCCAACTTCTCCTGAGTATGGAGATACCACATGTGTGACACTTTTTTGCAGCCTAGGTGGGCAAAGGGGCCCACATTCCAAAGAGCACCTTTCGGATTTCACCAGCCATTTTTTACAGATTTTGATTTCAAACTACTTACCACACATTAGGGCTCCTAGAATGCCAGGGCAGTATAACTACCCCACAAGTGACCCCATTTTGGAAAGAAAACACCCCAAGGTATTCGCTGATGGGCATAGTGAGTTCATAGAAGTTTTTATTTTTTGTCACAAGTTAGTGGAATATGAGACTTTGTAAGAAAAAAAAATAAATCATCATTTTCCGCTAACTTGTGACTAAAAGTTAAAAGTTCTATGAACTCACTATTCCCATCAGCGAATACCTTAGGGTGTCTACTTTCCGAAATGGGGTCATTTGTGGGGTGTTTGTACTGTCTGGCCATTGTAGAACCTCAGGAAACATGACAGGTGCTCAGAAAGTCAGAGCTGCTTCAAAAAGCGTAAATTCACATTTTTGTACCATAGTTTGTAAACGCTATAACTTTTACCCAAACCATTTTTTTTTACCCAAACATTTTTTTTTATCAAAGAACAATAAAACAATAAATTTAGAGAAAAATTTATATATGGATGTTGTTTTTTTTGCTAAATTTTACAACTGAAAGTGAAAAATTTCATTTTTTTGCAAAAAAATCGTTAAATTTCGATTAATAACAAAAAAAGTTAAAATGTCAGCAGCAATGAAATACCACCAAATGAAAGCTCTATTAGTGAGAAGAAAAGGCGGTAAAATTCATTTGGGTGGTAAGTTGCATGACCGAGCAATAAACTGTGAAAGTAGTGTAGGTCAGAAGTGTAAAAAGTGGCCTGGTCATTAAGGGTGTTTAAGCTAGGGGGGCTGAGGTGGTTAATATACGATAAAGGGTTAAAAGACGAGCCAGTTGGTGAAGGAAGAAAATGGTAGGTACCATCTCATCCTACTGTTCAGTCCTCTTCTGCTATGTGAATTTTATTAGTGAGGCATACAGGGTGTATGGAATTCAGGCATTGCTCAGGTATGATAAGCAATTTGGAGAGAAGAAAGTTGTCCACCTGTCTACATGTCAGGATCAAGGACATCACATTATGGCTGCAGGTCACCGCATGTTAGTTATTTTATTTGGTGTGCTGCCATAAAAAGTCAGTCAGGACAATGTAAGTCCATGGCCATGTGGGGCCCCCAGGTTCATGGGTGATGTTACCATCATTAGAATCTACCTAGGGTGCTTTCTCTATATTCCTTCATACAATCATGTTCTGTTGGTTTTGGCTCACAATTTCTGATGGGAATCACTGACTGAACACTGATAGTGTGAAAAAAGGCATTAGGCTTCATGCACATGACCATATCTGTATTGCAGTCAGCAAATCATGGATTCACAAAATACGGATACTGTCCATGTGCATGCTGCAATTTTCACACTCCCATTACTAGAACTGTGAAACAGCCGCACAAACGCGGACAGCAGACAGATGACATCTAACTGTGTTGTCCTACCTCCTGTCAATTTGGACCCACCTACAACATGGGGCCACTTTTAGGTTTTGTTTCCAGGGACACTTTAAGTTCCCAGTCCATCTCTATTGAAAAGTACCGATGTATGAGAGTGCTGACACATGTTCAAGTTTCTTGTTGCCATTTTGGAAGCCAAAATCAGGAGTTGATCATAAAAGGATAGAAAGCATAAAAGAACAGACACATTCTTGCCAGTTTATTTGAATCCACTCCTAGTTTTGGCCTACAACTGCATAAAAACCCTGAACATGCACCCTATGAGTGTGAATGCTAACCAGGTGATACCAGCTTAAGCTAGTTCCAGGTGACAAGAAAAGGGGCAAAATTTATGTAAGGAATAGTCATAGCAAAATTGCAGTTTAACAACATCGTTATTACCTTAGGTGAGGCAACATGCTTACAGTTTCTTCCTTCTTTCCGGGCACACACATAAACATGATATACAGTTTTGACATTTCTGTACATAGATAGCAAATTGCCTCAAATGAGCAGCTACAAGTTCTCACTGTCCAATGAGACATGTCATCGGCAGTGCTCCCAGCTTCCAGCCACTACCCTCCCCAACTGCTGTGGTTCCTCCACCTCTGTGCAAAGATAGGCCTTCAATATCAGATCGGTGGGGACCTGGTACCCTGCAGCCCCACCGATTAGCTGCCTCTCCACCGGACATCAACGATGGAACTGAAATACACAGCTCCATCCATTGTGTAATGGTCAGACCTGGCAACTGCAGCACCATCTCCATTCACTACACAATGGATGGAGCTGTGTAGTTCCAGTGCTGACTTCCAGTGCCAGAGCTACACCGAAACAACTGATTTGCAGGGGTGCCAGATATCGGACTCTGCCAATCTGATATTGATGACCTATCCTGAGGATAGGTCACTAATATCCAAATCCTAGACAGCTCCTTTAATGAAGGCCCCCTTGCCCTTCTATAATCAAGAGATGAGAGCAATTTGCGACATTCATGACAAGATTATTTTACATAGAGGTGTACTGTATTGTGTATGCCATGGGTTGCCCCACACGGGAGATGGAGAGGATTGGTGGTTTGCAGCAATGAGAGTGGTAGTAGTCCTCACAGTGGCTAATCCCTGCTCCAGCACTCTCCTGGGCCGCGCAGACAGTGAATGGAGGGACTCAACCCTTCTCTTCCCCTGGGAAACACTCTGGAATTTGGGGTATCCTGCCTAATGGTGGCTAGGGTGCCCTGGATATTAAGCAAGCAGTGGGGTCCAATGCAGGAGAACAGGAGGCAGATGATGATTAGAAAGTTCGAAAGAGCAAATCTCCTGGATGACATGTAACATAGTCACATAGTTTCTAAGGCCGAAAAAAAGACATCTGTCCATCTAGTTCGGCCTGTTATCCTGAAAGTTGAACCAGAGGGAGGCAAAAAAAAAAAAACTGGGAGGTAGAAGCCAATTTTCCCCACTTAAGGGGAAAAAAAATTCCTTCCTGATCAGAATAACTCCCTGGATCAACGACCCCTCTCTAGTAGCTATAGCCTGTAATATTATTACACTCCAGAAATACATCCAGGCCCCTCTTTAACTCTTTTAGTGAACTCACCATCACCACCTCCTCAGGCAGAGAGTTCCATAGTCTAACTGCTCTTACCGTAAGGAATCCTCTTCTATGTTTGTGTACAAACCTTCTTTCCTCCAGACGCAGAGGATGTCCCCTTGTCACAGTCCTGGGGATAAATAGATGATGGGAGAGATCTCTGTACTGACCCCTGATATATTTATACATAGTTATTAGATCTCCCCTCAGTCGTCCTTTTTCTAAAGTGAATAACCCTAATTTTAAATTTTGATACAGGGTACTGTAGTCCACCTATTCCAGTTATTACTTCTGAAAACCTCTCCAGCTCTGCTATGTCTGCCTTGTTCACAGGAGCCCAGAACTGTACACAGTACTCCATGTGTGGTCTGACTACTGATTTGTAAAGTGGCAGGACTATGTTCTCATCACGGGCATCTATGCCCCTTTTGATGCAACCCATTATCTTATTGGCCTTGGCAGCAGCTGCCTGACACTAGTTTCTACAGCTTAGTTTGCTGTTCATTAAAATTCCTAGGTCCATTTCCATGTCAGTGTTACCCAGGTATGTACGGGTGACTTGCATTATTCCTTACTGCAGCACTCTCCAGCCTTGGTCCTTTCAATCTTTTATTCACCAGTACAAATAATGCGACGTTTCGATCTATGTGATCTTTCTCAAGCAAAATCACATAGATCGAAACGTCGCATTATTTGTACTGGTGAATAAAAGATAGAAAGGACCAAGGCTGGAGAGTGCTGCAGTTTTGTTATAATTGCATCTGGATTTGGGGAGTACAAGACTGGCTTCTGACACAGCGGGCACCACCACAGTAAGGAGCAATATTCATTTTTTGTAGTGCTGCTACATTTTTTCTTTTTTCTATTGCATTATTCCTTCCCATGTGCATAACCTTACATTTGTCAGTGTTAAACCTCATCTGCCACTTATCTGCCCAAGCCTCCAATCTATCCAGATCCCTCTGTAGTAGTAAACTGTCCTCTTCCATGTTAATTACTTTACACAGTTTAGTGTCATCTGCAAAAAATTCTATTTTACTGTGCAAGCCTTCTACAAGATCATTAATAAATACAGTGGGGGAAATAATTATTTGACCCCTCACTGATTTTGTAAGTTTGTCCAATGACAAAGAAATGAAAAGTCTCAGAACAGTATCATTTCAATGGTAGGTTTATTGTAACAGTGGCAGATAGCACATCAAAAGGAAAATCGAAAAAATAACTTTAAATAAAAGATAGCAACTGATTTGCATTTCATTGAGTGAAATAAGTATTTGAACCCTCTAACAAAAAAAGACTTAATACTTGGTGGAAAAACCCTTGTTTGCAAGCACAGAGGTCAAACGTTTCTTGTAATTGATGACCAAGTTTGCGCACATTTTAGGAGGAATGTTGGTCCACTCCTCTTTGCAGATCATCTCTAAATCCCTAAGGTTTCGAGGCTGTCTCTGTGCAACTCTGAGCTTGAGCTCCCTCCATAGGTTTTCGATTGGATTAAGGTCCGGAGACTGACTAGGCCACTCCATGACCTTAATGTGCTTGTTCTTGAGCCACTCCTTTGTTGCCTTTGCTGTATGTTTTGGGTCATTGTCGTGCTGGAACACCCATCCACGACCCATTTTCAGTTTCCTGGCAGAGGGAAGGAGGTTGTCGCTCAGGATTTCACGATACATGGCTCCGTCCATTTTCCCGTTTATGCGAATAAGTTGTCCTGTGCCCTTAGCAGAAAAACACCCCCCAAAGCAAAATGTTTCCACCCCCATGCTTGTGTTTTGGGGGTCATAGGCAGCATTGTTCTTCCTCCAAACACAGCGAGTTGAGTTAATGCCAAAGAGCTCTATTTTGGTCTCATCAGACCACAGCACCTTCTCCCAGTCACTCTCTGAATCATTCAGGTGTTCATTGGCAAACTTCAGACGGGCCTGCACATGTGCCTTCCTGAGCAGGGGGACCTTGCGAGCCCTGCAGGATTTTAATCCATTGCGGTGTAATGTGTTTCCAATGGTTTTTCTTGGTGACTGTGGTCCCTGCTAATTTGAGGTCATTAACTAACTCCTCCCGTGTAGTTCTAGGATGCTTTTTCACCTTTCTCAGAACCATTGACACCCCACGAGGTGAGATCTTGCGTGGAGCCCCAGAGCGAGGTCGATTGATGGTCATTTTGTGCTCCTTCCATTTTCGAACAATCGCACCAACAGTTGTCACCTTCTCTCCCAGCTTCTTGCTAATGGTTTTGTAGCCCATTCCAGCCTTGTGCAGGTCTACAATTTTGTCTCTGACATCCTTGGACAGCTCTTGGTCTTTCCCATGTTGGAGAGTTTGGAGTCTGCTTGATTGATTGATTCTGTGGACAGGTGTCTTTTATACAGGTGACTAGTTAAGACAGGTGTCCTTAATGAGGGTGACTAATTGAGTAGAAGTGTCTAACCACTCTGTGGGAGCCAGAACTCTTAATGGTTGGTAGGGGTTCAAATACTTATTTCACTCAATGAAATGCAAATCAGTTGCTATCTTTTATTTAAAGTTATTTTTTCGATTTTCCTTTTGATGTGCTATCTGCCACTGTTACAATAAACCTACCATTGAAATGATACTGTTCTGAGACTTTTCATTTCTTTGTCATTGGACAAACTTACAAAATCAGTGAGGGGTCAAATAATTATTTCCCCCACTGTATATTGAAGAGAATAGGGCCCAATACTGGCCCCTGAGGTACTCCACTAGTGACAGTGACCCAATCTGAGTGTGTACCATTAATAACCACTCTCTGTTTTCTATCACTGAGCCAGTTACTTACTAGTGTTGATCGCGAATATTCTGATAGCGAATTTTTATCGAGAATATTGGCAATTCGAGAATTCGCAAATATCTAGAATATAGTGCTATATCTTCGTAATCGCGAATATTCTAGTTTTTTTTTTCATCAGTACCCTCACTGCTTCTTGCTTGTGGGCCAATGAAAAGGCTGCAATATCTTTGACTTTAGGAGTAGTGTTGATCGCAAATTTCTATTGCAAATTTTCCGATTTTCACAATCAAGAAAATAATGACGAGATCACGAATTCTCGAATATATGATGAATATTCGCCCAAATATTAGCAAAATATCGTGAATTCGAATATTGCCCCTGCCGCTCATCACTGTTACTTACCCACATACAGACATTTTCTCCCAGTCCAAGCATTCTCATTTTATATACTAACCTTTCATGCGGTACAGTGTCAAATGCTTTGGAGAAGTCCAGATATACGACATCCATTGTTATTTGCTTATTTCCATTGAGGTACTCCAAGATAGCATCTCTTAGAAAACCTTCAAACAGTTTACCCACGACAGATGTTAAACTTACCGGCCTATAGTTTCCAGGCTCTGTTTTTGGACAATTTTTGAATATATGCACCACATTTGCTATGCACCAATCCTGTGGAACACTCCCTGTCAGAATAGAGTCCTCTAATTTCAGAAATAAGGGTCTGGCTATGAAATTACTTCTCTTAGGATACGGGGGTGTATGCCATCTGGTCCTGGCGATTTTTCTATTTTAATCTTTTTAAGATGCCGCTTTACTTCTTCCTGGGTCAGACAGGGTACTTTTCATGGGGAATTTACTTTTACATTCTGCATTTCATCTAAAAGTTTATTTTCCTCAGTGAATACAGTGGTGAAAAAAATATTTAATAGCTTTGCTTTCTCCTCATCGCTCTCTGCAGCTCCCCCCTCATTACTCTGTAGAGAGCCGACACCTTCAGATTTATACTTTTTACCATTTATATAATTGTAGAACATTTTAGGGTTAGTTTTGCTCTCTTTGGCAATTAATCTCTTGGTCTCTAGTTTGGCTGCTTTTATTTGTTTTTACATATAAAAAAAAAATGTCCTTATAATTTTTCAGTGCTTCCTCACTACCCTCCTGTTTTAGCAATTTAAATGCTTTCTATTTGTCATTTATTGCTTTCTTTACAGTTCTATTTATCCACATTGGTTTTTCTTGTTCCTTAACCTTTTATTCCCATAAGGTATGTACCTCTCACAATTAGATTTTAGGATGCTTTTAAAAATATCCCATTTTGTGGCTGTATTTTTATTTTTGAGGACTTTTTCCCCATTAGTTAGGCCTCTCTTAGTTGGCTAAATTTAGCTTTTTTGAAGTTTGGTATTTTTGTTCCTCCCTGAAGAAACAAATAAATATATATAGGGAAAGACGCTAAAACAAAATAACAAAAAACTTTATTATAATGTCTGAGTAAAATATAGGGGTGTCTACCCAAACTGCACAAAGCAGCTAACTAAAACGTCACTGATTTATTGGACCAACCATCACAATAACCACACTGGTGAAGGTGGAATTAAACTGGAGAAGAATGATCGGTGTGTCCCACAAACTAAAACCCACCAACACTAGGGGGCATATCACCACAGGGTCCTGGGTGTGAGACCTGGGTGAAGTACTGTATAAATGGATACCTGGTACCAAGTGTAGCATCAGATATCACCACTAACAGTGGATGTCAGCGCGCAGACATCCACTGCACTAAAACAAAACAGGTGCAGGACTGAGACAGAGCAAGAGCCGCTGACTCTGAGTAGTGTGTCAAGAGCACCGATTCCTCTGACACAGTCCTATATAATCAATGCTCAATGCGTTTTCATGCACAAAGGTGCACTTCATCAGGAGCAACATGCACCGTAACTGGAGCCCACAGCCTCTGATATGGATGTTCACTTGAGGCTGTGACAAGGAGGCAGAGGTAGGGTGACCTGCCTATAACCGAATTCCTCTAGTGTGAGGCACGGCGTTGTCACTGGAACCTACGGTCCTGCCTAAGCCGTCCACCTCTAGATTGAAGGGCAGCGTGCTGGTGTGCAAACAAATCGGCGCTGTAATGGTCGCGAAGCGGCTCACAGAACGCCGAGATTCAAAGGGTGAAACCCCGCCAGACACCCCCCCCCCCCCCCGCATTACAGCCAATCCGGCCAGGAGGCTCGGTAAAGGATCAACCAATGGCTGAACAGCGGGCGGAGCTACATCGGTCCCAGGAAAAGCGCAATGCGCCACAGTCAGAGAGGGGAACTTCACAGCGGCACTGTATGAACATGCCATCGCGGTATCAATACCTAAAAACTATATATAATAAGTGGAATGAGATCAAAAATTGAGGAAACAGAGAACGAGTGTTGACACAACACTATAGGGAACCAAGGAACGTCAGGTGATGCCACTACTTAATTGATCATGAATAACATAGGTATATATGAAGCCAATATATGTTCATATGAATGGCACAAAAGAAATGGCATCATTGAGGCCAGACGGTTTGATAGTATTTAAAGAAAAAATCTATCGCGCCTCTTTCTGCAAAAGGATGCGGTCACAATTACCACCCCTTGATGACATCTTTACAGAATCAATCGCCTGAAACTTAACCGATGACCCTCTGCCACTGTGACAATCAGACACATGGCGTGCAATAGGGGTGTCTTTCAGGTTCGTAATGTCCATAACATG
Source organism: Bufo bufo (assembly GCF_905171765.1). Taxonomy (NCBI): domain Eukaryota; kingdom Metazoa; phylum Chordata; class Amphibia; order Anura; family Bufonidae; genus Bufo; species Bufo bufo. Next base: position 81,948,926 of record NC_053394.1, on the reverse strand, counting down.
TTCCCCTATGCGTCGCCTGAGTTCCCTAATGGTTTTGCCAACATATTTGATGCCGCAAACACATGTCATCAGATAGATAACACCAACTGACTTGCAGTTGAAAAATTACCTAATAAAATAGGTCTTATCTGATGTGCTGTTGGCAAACTCTTGGTCTTGTCTAAAAATCCACAGAACTTGCAAGATCCACAGGGAAATGTCCCTGTAAGGAAACTGCGCAACCAGGACTGTGGTTTAGGACTTAGGTAAAGACTATGTGTCAACATATCTTGTAAGTTGTTGCTACGCCGATAGGTGACAGATGGTCTGGGTGGCATCATGTTACCAATGTCTGGATCAGATTTAAGTATATCTCAATGTTCAAGGAGGACTTGACGTACAGCCTCATGGGCACTATCGTACGTGCCAATAATTCTGACATTATGAAGAAACACTCGTTTGAATGACATATGGAAGGTTATTACTTTATGGTCACTATTTCCCAGGTGTCCCCCAACCTGCACATCTGTTGTTCTGTCGGGTCTATTGGGTAATACTAAGTCCAGTATGGCTGTCCCTCTAGTTGGGTTCTGAACCAGTTGGGAAAGGTAATTGTCTTTCGTTATTGCCAAGAACCTGTTTCCTTTATGAGATATACAGGTTTCAATTTCCCAGTCTATATCTGGGTAGTTGAAGTCCCCCATAATAATGACCTCATTATGATCTGCGGCCTCTTTTATCTTGTTTAGTAGCAGATTTTCTGTGGACTCTGGTATATTAGGTGGACTCTGGTATATTAGGTGTTAACTCCCACTGTTGCCACCAATATGTGACGAATACCACGCCTCGTCCCCGCTTGACATCACCTACGTCGAGCTCATGAGAAGCAGTATGGCCACTTGTTACCACTCCCTCCAGAGGAGCAGGTAAGGTCAGCTTGGTACAGTTTACACTATAGAGAGGCAACAAGCTGAGAGCCATTTCACTGCCGCAGTGAAAACAGCGCTGTCTCAGCCCGGATATCTGCCACCAGCTTCTCGTTTGATATAAGCCCGGTCCGTTAACGGGATTATATAGGGTGGGAAACCAACCCGCGGTAGGTTATAATTAGGCCAAAACACGGACGTGGGGATTCGTGATCGTGATACAAGACAGCACAAGATTAATTTATATATTTAATCGCCTTAAGGGCACACTAGATATAACACTATACACACAGATCAGTGGTCTGAGGTTACAGATACAGGTGATATAGGTACAACAGGGTTAAGCAGAACAATAAATCAGTTTACCAGATTTATGAGTCCTTTGGGTAGTGATGAGTTCTTAGCTGTATTCACGTCGGAGGCAGTGATGTCAGCTGGTTGCAGGTCCCTCCAAACACATTGCAAGATGTGACCCCCTTTCAGAGAAAGACACACCCGCTTGCTGGCACAAGCCTTTTAATCTGTATCCGGCCCCTCCCCTCCCGGCCTTTCAGCAAATGGTGGGTGTGAGGACATGGCTGACAGTAAATATTAATCCATATTTCTCACACTCAGATTAGTATTTTATTTTTGTTTTTGCCTCCATGTATTTCTACCCACAGTGACTCCACATGTTCATGTCCCTCACTTATATCTTCCCGGAGTGTGGGCTTTAGACAGGACTTTACATAAATGCAGACCCCTCCCCCTCTCCTGTTTTGGCGATCCTTTCTAAACAGACTGTAACCCTGTACGTTAACTGCCCAGTCATAGCTATCATCCAGCCATGTCTCAGTTATTCCCACTATGTCATAGTCCTCCTCACAAATCATTATTTCCAGTTCATCAGTTTTATTAGTCAGGCTTCTATTAGTATACATAGAATTATGAGGTTTATGTATATTGTTTACCCTACAACTTTCCTTCTGAACTGTTCTAGTCCCTCCTTCCATTCCTCCCCCAGTCCCATTACCTTGCCCCAGGCACTATCTTTCCATCCTATAATGTAATTGCCCTCTTCCCAGTCCCTAGTTTAAACACTCCTCCAACCTTCTAGCCATCTTCTTTCCCAACACAGTTGCCCCTTCACCATTGAGGTGCAGCCCATCCCTACGATAGAACCTGTAGCCGACAGAAAAGTCAGCCCAGTTCTCCAGGAACCCAAACCCCTCCTTCCTACACCATTTCTTCAGCCACTTGTTAACCTCCCTAATCTCCCGCTGGCTTTTTTGTGTGGCTCGTGGTACAGGTAGTATTTCTGAAAACACTACCTTTGAGGTCTTTGCCCTAAGCTTGTGACCTAAATTCCTGAAATAATTTTTAAGGACCTACCTCTAACTTTGTCATTGGTTCCGATATGGACCATGACTGCTGGATCTTTTCCAACCCCTCCCAGTAATCTGTGAGCCCGATCCGCGATGTGTCGAAATGCGAGAGCGCCAGGAAGACAACTACCGTTCGATGATCCTGGTCTTTGTGACAGATCGCCCTATCTGTACCCCTAATAATTGAGTCTCCTACTACCAGCACCTGTCTGGCCTGCCCTGCTGTCCTGGTCCCCTGCTTACTGGAGCTGACATTCCTCTGACTGGCAGAGGATGTGTCTGGCGGCAGCAGTGCTCTCCCTGAACTGACATCCCCCTCATCTGCCAACCTTGCAAACTTGTTGGGGTGTGTCAGATCAGGGCTAGCCTCCCTGGCACTCTTCCCTCTACCCCTTGATGTGCGATTCCATACGGGCAAATTGCTCACATTTTGAACAAAGATATGCACTCTCAAATGGCTGTTCTAGGACTGCATACATTAGACAAGATGTGCACTGGACTGCGCTGTCAATAATGGAACGCATACTAAATGGGGATTACGCAAGAAAAGAGAAATAAATACAATATAGTGCAGTGATAAGAATCTAACTTACTGTAGTCCCCTCCTAAAGTCCCTGAATCTCAAGTCACGTAATCTAAAGTCACACACTTAATACAAACACACACTGGAAATCAAACACGCGAACGCTCACAAACTCATGACGGTGGTATTGGTTATTTACCGTTCGACCCCTAAAACACCCTTTCTCCCCCCAATCCCCAAAGGTACCTCCACCCATATCTCATCTCTAACCTGCCCCAAAATGACACACAGACACCGGGCTTGGAATAAATCTGCCACAGCAGCCGTCTTTTATTAACATATAAACATAATATATATTAAATAACAATTCCCCCCCGAGGGGAGGTCCTTGAAGCCCCCGAACAACTCCAAATACCCCACCGGGTGAGCCATCTTGCCTCCAGCCGTTGCCCTCCAGCTCAGAAGCACCACTGAATGGCCCCTTTTAAATCCATCACCACTGGGAGTCCAGCCCCAACCATGGAGCCCTCCCAGCATCCTCCTCTGTGAATATGACCAACTTCAAGGACCTCCCCCCGCCACTGACGCAAAGACTTGACCGCCTTAAGCCTGAGCGTTCCTCCACAAATGCAAGGCCACCTCAATCCCTTCCTGAATTGCTAAGCTCCACATGTCCAGACCAACCGCATTTAAGTGCACACCGTCAACCAGCCAAAACCCCCCCCACACCCTTCTCAAGCTCCATGTGCCTCACTGCCACCACCCCATTCCTGGCCATAATTCGACCCATTGCCCGGTTCACCTTAACTCGAGCCCTGTTCACACCCTCCACTGAAAGGGCACCCTTCCACACCATCCTAGGAACTATATCGGACCAGACTGTCAACATCCGCGGGAACAACGCCCATATCCTCAGCAAATCGAATTTAATGCACTGCAATAACTCGCGGAACGGCCGCACCGCCAGGTCATTACCGCCCACATGCAGTACCAACACCTGCATGCAGTACCACATGCAGTACCAAGTACCAAAGCGCGACAAAAAGGAAACATCCCTATGCACTAACAACGGCAATATCCCTCTCCTCCTATCCCCCGAGTAGTCTCGTAAGTTCAGCACCGGGCACATAGCGCAATCCGGAACACCAAACAACACCACTCTCCGCCCTCGTCCTTCCGCATCCGTCTTAGAACGGCGAATAACGAATTCCAGCCTGTCTTGGAACAGCTTCACATCCGCCCTTTGCAACCCCCCTGCCTTACGCACTGTCGGACTAACCAACTCCCCCACCCGTAAAGCCCCAAAAAACGCCAATGAAAAGGCCAACCGAAATAACCGAACCTCCGAGGCGGAACTACAAACCACCCCCAGCTGCTCCCCCAGTTTCAACAATAACCTAAAGGACACAGGTCTCCTGTTATCACCCCCCGTCCGCGCCCTGCGCCACCCCTTCAGCGCCCGCATCACCAAAAATGACTGTCACATCCAGCCGCTGTCTAAACTTAAACCCTAACGCCAACCCGGCCATGCAACTATTCATTTTTGCCACGGACCAGCCTTCCTCTCTACAGTGACCCACAAACAACAGCATTGGAACCTCTAACTCCCCATCCCCAACCCCCAACTTACTGCACCAATCCTCCTAGTACTGCCACGATTTTAAGTACATCTCCCACGTCCTAGGCGCCAGCGATGCCTGAATGAGACTTGCTACAGTTCTTCCAGTACCTCCCATAGACAACTCAGGCATTCCCTCCTAAACTCTTCCGCGTCTGGAGCCAACTGCCGGAAACGATCCCACTGTGAACGAGAAAGAGCGTCAGCTATGCCATTATCAACCCCAGGCACATGAACCGCCACCACCCACGCATTGATCAACAGACACTCCAACACCAACCGTTGCAGCAACCGCACCACCAACCCCGATGAAGCCGACAACCCATTTATCGCCTGCACCACCCCCAAGTTATCACAGTGGAGCCGTACCTTTCTGTCCCGGAATACTTCCCCCCACAATAACACTGCCGCTACTACGGGAAAAAGTTCCAACAAAGCCACGTTCTTTACCCAACCTCTTTCCACCCATTTGTCAGGCCACCTTCCTGCACACCACTGCCCCCCGCAATAAACCCCAAAGCCCTCGCTTCCCGCCGCGTCCGAAAACAACTCAAAATCAAACGAATTTACCAAATCACCCATGAACAGAGAGCGACCGTTATAATTTTCCAAAAAGGAGCTCCACACCCTCAAGTCCGCTCTCAATTCCCTCCCTAAACGAACGTAATGATGTGGTGAGACCACTCCCACCGTCGCCATTGCCAACCTTCTACAAAATACCCTCCCCATGGGCATAATCCGGCACGCAAAGTTGAGTTTACCAAGAAGCGACTGAAGCTCTCGCAACTGCCCTTGCTACCTCCCCCTTCAAATCCCCTAACTTATCTAAGGGCAACCTACATTCCATCCTATCCGTGTCAATCACTATCCCTAAAAAACTCAACTCCGTGACCGGCCCAACCGTCTTATCCGAAGCCAACGGGACCCCAAAAACCCCAAACAACGACTCTAATGTATGTAACAACAATGCGCACACCCTAGAACCCGAAGGACCAATACACAGGAAATCGTCCAGGTAATGAATGATGGACTCACCACCCGACGAATCTGCCACTGCCCATTCTAGAAATGAGCTAAACGCCTCGAAGTACGCGCAGGACAGGGAACAGTCTATAGGCAAACACCTATCCACAAAAAACTCCCCCCCAAAAAACACCCCAACAAGTGTAAACAATCCGGGTGTACTGGCAGCAACCTAAACGCAGCCTCAATGTCAGTCTTTGCTAACAGCGCCCCCCTCCCAAATTTCTCAACCCACTGCACTGCCGCGTCAAATGAGGTATAAACCACCGAACATAAGGCCGGGTCTATACCGTCATTGACCGACGAGCCCTTCGGAAAAGACAGATGATGAATAAGCCGAAACTTATTCCTCTCCTTCTTCGGAACCACCCCCAACGGTGACACCCATAAATTCGGCAATGGTGGGTCCAAAAATGGGCCCGCCATCCTGCCTAGACTGACCTCCCTGCTAAGTTTCTCAGCCACCACCTCCGGATGCTCCAGAGCCGACCTGAAATTTTTCTTAACCAACACCGCTTCACTCTGAACAAACGGGATCCTAAACCCAAAACTAAAACCCGACCCCTCAATAACGCTGCCGCTTCCCTATCCGGATACCTGTCTAGAAACGGGCCCATCCTTCCCAGACGTACCGGCGTCACCCCCTTTGCTACTGAAATCCCCCCCCCCCTCTGTCTGTTGCCCCTAAAGCACCGCACCGCACCGTGTGATCCTCCGCAAACCGAGCACTCGTGTTTAAATTTACACTTTGCTCCGAATTTACAAGTTCCGTCATTAAATGCGAAACAAAGGCTGATGCAACATTGGACTGCCCTCCGCCTCCTGCATCCCCCCGAAAGGACTGGCCCTGTCTCACTGGAGCGGTAACCTTCAACCACAAGGCTATATCCTTATGATCCCACTTTATTTCGGGAGGCACCACCTTCCGCTGCCTGAACTGTTCGTCGTACCGCAGCCACGCTATCCCCCATACACCCTGTACGCCTCACCAATAGCATCCAAATAACAGAACAACGCCGAACAGCACTCCAGCGTCTTCTCCCCTATCACGCTTGCTAATATCGCGAACGTCTGCAGCCACTTCGCAAACGTCCGCGGTATCAGGCGATACCTCCGCTTCTCCTCCTCCTCCTTCTTACCCTCATCCCTTCTCACCCTATCCAGGTTAAATTTATCCAAAGGGAGCAAAGAAAAAATTTCAACATACTCTCCCCTCCAAATCTTTTCCCTCACCTCCTGCTTTAAATGCGCCCCCAAAGGGCCCTCAAAACAGACATATACCTCCCCTCTCACCCTATCGTCCATCCGAACCGTCTCTTCTTCAGCCGCGCCCCCGCCTGCGTCTGCACCGACGACACCGCAGACCCTACACCCGAAACGGCCCCCCCAACCACACTCGCTCCCCCAGAGGGCCCGGACACCCCCCATGCTGGTAACGGAGACGCCCCCCCCCCATACCCCACCCTGCCAGCCCCCCTAACAATTGCCCTAAACCTCTGCTAAGATCTACCGGGGACCCCCCAACACCCCCAGCCCCCCAAAAAATCTGCGCTAACGTTCCCCAAGAGGCCTCACCTGGCTGCCTGAGTGCTGTGTCCCCACCAGCCGCAGATCCTGACTCCAGCAGATCGATCCTCCGCGTCGACGCCTCTTCTTCAAGTCCCCTAGCCAGGCCCAGGTTAGAGACGTTAGGTCGTCCATCTTCCCGGGCTGTAACCGAGTGGGCGGAGCTTCCTCTTCCCTGCAGCATGACTACTGACGACAGGGGCCTGCTGCCGGATGCCATCGGGACTGCAGCAGCCCCGCTCCTCCCGACGTCCTGCACACGCTGGGGGGGTCTCAACCTCAGATCCTGGGCTAGAGACCCCCGCACCTGGTCCCTCTCCCACGCCGTCAGTTACTGAAGACCGCCTACTGGTTGGATTCCTCCCACGCCGGGGAGTACTTGAGGAAGCAGTCCCCACGACCCCCGGCGTGGAGGGTCCCTTGAGGGGCTCTGTTTGCGGCGCTGAGCTTTGGGGGGGGGGACTGAGATGATTGAGAAGCCTGCGGGCTGTAGCGCACCGGCGGCCTGGCCCGCCGAGGCCGGTTTAATATTGGCTCAGGCCCGGCTGGAGCCTCAGCCGCCCCCTGAAGCATCTGCCGCACCTGCTCCTGGATCCAGTCGGCCCCGCAGACCTCCACTGCTGCCCTTAGCCGAGCGATGGTCTCCTCAAGCTGCTCCATGACAGGTACCAGCTCTTTACCAGTTTGGACAAAATGGCCCCTTTCTCCTCCTAGCTTCGCCTATTTAACCCCTTAACCACCCAATCCCCCATTCCAACAGATTCCCCATCCCACCCCCTCTAAACTCCTCCTAACACCCACTACATGGGGTCTCCCTAAACCAAACCCCCGTCATGATGTCCTCCCCTAAGGCTACGCCCCCCAGTCCGGCCATAACTTGTTGTTTGTCTGCTTGTATAAGTGCAGCTCTCAAACCAGACTGCTTTTTTTCCCTCTTGATTCAAAGGGATGACATGTGAAGGATGCCAAATCTAGCAACCGATCAGATTCCTCCTTTCATTTTTGACTGCTCCTTTTGGAAAATAAAAGCAGGAATCTGATCGGTTGCTATGGGCAACTAAGCCAGTTCTACTTCACACCAGTTTGATAAATGACCCCATTAGTGCAATGTAGTTTATACAATTAAGGCTATGATGATTATCTAAAGCCACAGATTATACAGTAAAATTCCTCTTAATTCAGAATTGTCTAGATTTGACATACATAATTATACATTAAGGAATAGATGAGAATGTCCAAACTTATTTTAGTCTCACAGGCTTCTTGTGGGACTCTCCCTTCAGATGAAATCAAGTCAGCATGCTGTCACCAATAATTGTTACATGGAATTATTTTTGTCTGTAAGGGGAAGTCCATTGTGAATTCTTTATTACTTTACATAATGAGTCATTCAGTAAGGACAAGAGAATTGCTGTGGCAGAGTTCATGACTCAACACACAACCACAACTTTTCATTATATTGTGGAGGCTGATATTCGCTGTGTGAGACAGGTTGTAGGTGTGTCTGGTAGGCAGGGTAAGCGGATGCAGAGCAGAGTCAAAAAAACAGTTTGTAAAGCAAACTTCAGTGTTTATTCACACATAAGGCAAAAACAAAGCGACATTTTTCAGTCTTGGTGTTAGTTCACACAAAGGAAAGACCACAGAACAAAAGAAATCACCTTGTTGGCAGTGCAATCTCCAGCGATCCACAACAGGCTTTCGGGGGGCCTGTTTCCCCAGTGTGCGGCTCTCAGCCCTCCAGCACAGCACCATGCCTCAGATCCCAAAACAGAGACACCTTGCTGTCTCTTAAGGACCGCTAGGTGTTGTAAAAACCCAGACCGGCACTTAAAATCTAGTCCGGTGTTTGACCCCACCTGGCTGCAAATCAGCCCAGCAGCACACAGTGGGAGGAAAATACCTGTCCTTCCAGACCATACCCTTCACTGTGTCACAGGTTTTACCATATTTTATATATATATATATATATATATATATATATATATATATATATATATATATATACACTGCTCAAAAAAATAAAGGGAACACAAAAATAATACATCCTAGATCTGAATTAATTAAATATTCTTTTGAAATACTTTGTTCTTTACATAGTTGAATGTGCTGACAACAAAATCACACAAAAATAAAAAAAATTGAAATCAAATTTTTCAACCCATGGAGGTCTGGATTTGGAGTCACACTCAAAATTAAAGTGGAAAAACACACTACAGGCTGATCCAACTTTGATGTAATGTCCTTAAAACAAGTAAAAATGAGGCTCAGTAGTGTGTGTGGCCTCCACGTGCCTGTATGACCTCCCTAAAACGCCTGTGCATGCTCCTGATGAGGTGGCGGACGGTCTCCTGAGGGATCTCCTCCCAGACCTGGACTAAAGCATCTGCCAACTCCTGGACAGTCTGTGGTGCAACGTGACGTTGGTGGATAGAGCGAGACATGATGTCCCAGATGTGCTCAATTGGATTCAGGTCTGGGGAAAGGGCGGGCCAGTCCATAGCATCAATGCCTTCGTCTTGCAGGAACTGCTGACACACTCCAGCCACATGAGGTCTAGCATTGTCTTGCATTAGGAGGAACCCAGGGCCAACCGCACCAGCATATGGTCTCACAAGGGGTCTGAGGATCTCACCTCAGTACCTAATGGCAGTCAGGCTACCTCTGGCGAGCACATGGAGGGCTGTGCGGCCCTCCAAAGAAATGCCACCCCACACCATTACTGACCCAATGCCAAACCGGTCATGCTGGAGGATGTTGCAGGCAGCAGAACGTTCTCCACGGCATCTCCAGACTCTGTCACGTCTGTCACATGTGCTCAGTGTGAACCTGCTTTCATCTGTGAAGAGCCAGGGCGCCAGTGGCGAATTTGCTAATCTTGGTGTTCTCTGGCAAATGCCAAACGTCCTGCACGGTGTTGGGCTGTAAGCACAACCCCCACCTGTGGACGTCAGGCCCTCATATCACCCTCATGGAGTCTGTTTCTGACCGTTTGAGCAGACACATGCACATTTGTGGCCTGCTGGAGGTCATTTTGCAGGGCTCTGGCAGTGCTCCCCCTGTTCCTCCTTGCACAAAGGCGGAGGTAGCGGTCCTGCTGCTGGGTTGTTGCCCTCCTACGGCCTCTTCCACGTCTCCTGATGTACTGGCCTGTCTCCTGGTAGCGCCTCCATGCTCTGGACACTACGCTGACAGACACAGCAAACCTTCTTGCCACAGCTCGCATTGATGTGCCATCCTGGATAAGCTGCACTACCTGAGCCACTTGTGTGGGTTGTAGATTCCGTCTCATGCTACCACTAGAGTGAAAGCACCGCCAGCATTCAAAAGTGACCAAAACATCAGCCAGGAAGCATAGGAACTGAGAAGTGGTCTGTGGTGACCACCTGCAGAACCACTCCTTTATTGGGGGTGTCTTGCTAATTGCCTATAATTTCCACCTGTTGTCTATCCCATTTGCACAACAGCATGTGAAATTGATTGTCACTCAGTGTTGCTTCCTAAATGGACAGTTGATTTCACAGAAGTGTGATTGACTTGGAGTTACATTGTGTTGTTTAAGTGTTCCTTTTATTTTTTTGAGCAGTGTATATACTGTATATATATATTAATATTTAGTTTTTTAGAAAAACCATTGTTCAAGCAGCGCTAGAAATGCGCCACGTTGTGTATTACTTTATTGGGGTGAATTTGCTAAGGCCCAGTTCACACTTCAGTTAATTGGTCAATTATTTCCATCATGATTGTGAGCCAAAACCAGTAGTGAAGCCTACTCCGAGATAAGGTGTACTGGAAAGATTTCCTCCTGTTCTGTGTTTTTGACCCACACCTGGTTTTGGCTCACAATAACTGATGGAAATAACTTACCAAAAAACTGAAGTGTGAACTCAGCCTAAGGGCTAATGCACACAAACATATTTTCTTTCGGTGTCCGTTCCATTTTTTTTTTTTGCAGACCGTTTGGAACTGATGGAAATAACTGACCAAATAACTGAAGTGTGAACTCAGCCTAAGGGCTCATGCACACAAACATATTTTCTTTCAGTGTCCGTTCCGTTTTTTGCAGACCGTTTGCGGAACCATTCATTTCAAAGTTACTTCGTGTGCATTCCGTTTCCATATGTCCGTATTTCCGTTCCTCAAAAATATAGAACATGTCCTATTATTGTCCGCATAACGGATAAGGACAGGACTGTTCTATTAGGGGCCAGCTGTTCCGTTCCGCAAAATACGGTACGCACACAGATGTCATGCGTATTTTTTGCGGATCCGTTTTTTTTGCAGACTTCCTCGCACAAAATGAGCCCTCACAAAGCTCTGTAGTCATATATATAAAAAGCTATGGAGGTCAGAATCTAAAAATATATATTTTTTTAAGTTTAAATTTTTTTAAGTATGTGGTTTAGGCCTCATGCACACGACCGTTGTTTTATTCCGTGTCCGTTGTACCGTTTTTCATGATTTTCTGCAGTCCCATTGATTTTCATCTGCGTCCATGATTCGTGGTTCTAGTCCCTCAAAAAAATATAACCTGAAAACGGTTTGCGGACCCATTCAAGTCAATGGGACCGCTAAAAAACGCGGAGGCACACAAGATTGTCATCCGCGTCGGCGCGTCCGTGTCCTTTTTTTTCCTATCATTTGCATGGCAAACCTGTCTTAGACTTTTCTTTACTTTCCTTTATGTCTGGTGGGCCTCCAAAAATAAAGGAAGACACACGGAAACTAAAACGGAAACGGATCACGGAACAACGGAACACCATTTTGCGGACCGATAAAAACAACTGTCGTGTGCATGAGGCCTGAGGCTTTATGCTTGGCATCATTGCCCTGCTGGATGGTGAACTTTTTCCAAAGCATTCGTTTTTGGTAGACTGAAGCAGGTTGACCTGCAGTGTAATCTTCTGTTTTGCACTCGTCATCTGTCTTTCTTGTTTGCTGAGGTCCAAGGCAGTGTTAGGTTTTTATCACACATACAGTAGAGTATTAAATTCTGGCCAAAAAACCTGACCATTTGCATGCAGAACTATTCATTTTATTGACTGGCTCACTTTCAGTCTCATATGCTCTAATGGGACCTTCACAGTTGATCCAACAGAACTCAGTAGGAAATTATTTTGCAGTCTTATTATTGAAATTTTTACAATAATCATCTTTTTTTTCCGTAGAATTCTGCTCACTTCTCTAATCTGCAAGATCAATGACTGGAGAAACAGCTAGGAACATATAAAGCTTCTCCCTTGATGGAAAAAGTAGAATATTTATAATGAAGCCTTGCTGGATTGTTTGAACTTTTGCTGCGTATTGGAATTCGTACACATCAAGACCGAGCATTCTTGTAACTTGGATCGGTGACAGCGAACTGTTTGCAGCTACACACAGTAGATTTATTGTCTACAAACCTAACAACTACGCAGGAGGAAGAGGGACATCTCATATAAGCAGATTTTATTTATGTATAGCTTCTGACCGGATATTAGGGAGGAGCTAAAAGTATATTTTGATGGCAATCTGCTGACTCAGTCGTTGCAATCTCTTCCCATTGATAATTTATTCATAAAATCTGGAAATTTTAAATACAATGGGGGAGATTTGCTAAACAAAATGCGCAGTAATTCTGGCATAATTTCCATCAAACAATGGTGCACAACTGTACATGATTGCTTTGCACTAGATTAATCGTTTTAGATACTTTTTTGTCTCCTTCAACAAGGGGGCATGATTTATGTCGGGGGGTAATAATTCAATTAAGAATTATTAATTATGGTCATAAAAATAATTAACCATAAAAAAATTACATTTATAAAATTTGTCATAAATTCTTAAAATCATGACCTGGTGAATTGTAGACAACCTAATTGATACAATTCACATCTGAGTCCGACTATTTCCTCAGATAAATAAGTTCTTTTTGACGTGAGATGACGTTAATGATAAAATGTAGTTCTGCTTTATACAATAAAACTCAGGTATTGTAAAAATATGCAGATTTATTGGTTACAAGAATATAAACATATATAAGTAAATAAACACAATGATACATGCAAATGAATATATATAGCGTTAATATAAAGCATTACAAGCTTAACAATACATGTGAGTGGAAATAACTTGTCACATTATAATCAAGCTACTATTAGGTTAGGATATCAAAGTAGGAACATAAGTTATATACATTAGTTCTGTTCAGAGAAAACCCCATGATATCAAGATGGGCATGTCTAATCCTAGACATCATTATAGAATGCTAAATACATTCTGCCCCCCTAACCAACTACACATCACATGGCTTCAAGATGGGCAAATCCATTCAAGGATATAACTTAGAATAGATAACTGTATCCTTCCGCCCCATCCTGAACTATTTTCACATATATAACTTTGGTAAGACTATTAAGACAAATAACAGGGATCTAGGATTTTGCTAGACCATATCTTAAATGGAAGGACTTGAAATAAGTCCTTCCTGTGGGAATCCATCACTTAGCCTGGCGAAGAATGTTCTATCAATAAATATATATATATATATATATATATATATAAGCAATTATTTAATGCTTTGCTAGATTATGAGTCTAGATTCTTCTGCAGGTAGAATGAAGCCTCACAATATCACAATATCCTAAGACTACATCTCAATATGGAGATGATCAATTTATTTAATTATTTATTTATTCGCCAATCTAGATGGTATAATTTCACCCACACTATCAAATTATTCTTAATAAAATGAAATATCATTTTCTGTGTCTCTTACCAAGTCCTAGTAGGAATCTCACTTCTGCTCCTAGGAAAGCTGGGTGGTCCATCATAGCGCATCTCATTATGGCTTTCATTTCGATAGACCCCTCTAGAGAGCTCCACTTCTCTCTTTTCCTTTTTTAATCTCCAGCTCTCGCCTCTTTTTTTCTTGCTAGCTCTCCTTTTTTTTTTCTCTTGCTAACCATCCATGCTACCCCGCACACAAGTAATTATTCCCCCTCTTATCTAAGAATCATCCCCTTTAGATTATGGATTCCCAATCAGGTAGGGTGGGTGTATTCGCATGCTAATAACATCATGACGTTATCTCAACTCCTAATATGGTATAGAACAGATAATGAAATAATATAATGTTGTCCATCTGCCTCCAGATGGCACTGCGGTATTGTAGATGAACATAACTTTTAAGCATTCAAATTAAATATCTAATAATATGTTCAGGACCTCGTTGACCTTTCTTAAAATAAATCATTGAGGAAGGTCTTTTCCTGACACTTTTAATTACCTATATCCTGGACTTGTTGGAGTTGACTGTCTTCTCCTATCTTTTTGAAATATAGGTTGAGCGGCTTTGATGCTTGGCATCGGAACTTGTACATTTCACTTATCTACGTCCATGAATAACTATTATTTTGAAATCCAATTAACATTAACTTATTAGTTTCTGTACCTTCTAAATGGTTAATACATGGTATGACATATATATATCGATACATTGTTACACATAGATAACATATTATATGAATTATTGATTAACATATGTTGTAAACTAAATATACCATGTAAAGATATATGTAATATAATTCTGAATATATAAATTGAACCTCATACAGCAGGTGTGTGATACGGACATGATTCCTTATCAAGTAACCTTGTTCCCTCCAGACAGACATGTTTTAGGGAGTTGGCATACTCCTTACAGATGGTCTCATATCTTTAGCACTACCTTTTAAAAACAATGTCCGTTTATGTTCACAATTATTATAATTTTTTTTTTTATAAACTGAACTTACCATGAACTCATCTTGGCTTTTTCAGCCACGTAACAAAACTTTGGTCCAGGCTGATTTTATTCTTAAAGGCAATGAGATGAGCATTCATTTTGATTATAATGTCATTAGATAATATTGTATACGTATGAAAATGCACAACAAATCCGGATGTTACATTGTAATTTCATCATTTGTTTTGCAGTTGTATTGTTTTTATATTCTTTGTTTTTATAATAAACGATTATATATTTTTGCATATACAATTGTCCCTTTGTTTCACTGCTTGCACAAATCAAATTAAGATACTTGATAAAAAGAACTTAGAGGCGTTTTTTATGTCCGCCTGAAGGATAATATATTTTTATATTTTTTTTATCCTCTCTTTTATATGAAGATTTTTTTTCATATAGAAGATATATGACATTTAGTGGGAAAGAGGTGTAGCTTAAAGGGGTTGTCCAGGTATACCTTTCTTTTAACTGATGCCAGCAGCCTACCTTTGCTGTTGAAAGGTTCATACTTACCTTCTCCCAGCCACTCCGGTCCTGCCACCTCCATCTTCCGGACTGTGGCTTGTTTACTTCCTCCCGGGCATGGCCATGGTCATCTGCTCTGTTGCTGCCAATGACTGGCTTCGTTAACAATAGACAGCTGGAGAGATAGAATGAGCATTCGACCAACAGCTATCTCATGGCTATGGCCAGCTTTAGTCTAAGGGAGAGAAGATCAGCGGTAGCTCATTTTCAATTGCCGCTTTAGCATCCTAGTTATCTTTTGATAAATAAGGCCTTATCCTGATAAAACATTAATATCTACGTCATCAAAACTTCTAAACGTTCCTAAATTCTCCCAAAAGTAATTATGCCGAAAGTTCTGCAAACATGTACGGTTGATGTTGGGCCATTAAATGGGTTGTCCAAAGTAACTAAAATCATGTGCCGCCGCTCCGGGTTTCCCAGGCTCTATTTATCCAGCTCAAACAGTGACATCATGTTGACATGGCTGCTACAGTCAATCACTTGCCTCATTGGATGCACCGCTGAGGCCAGTGAGGCAAACATGTGGACATGACATCACCGCTGCAACCGTGTAAAGAAAGAGAGAATTGTAGAGGTGGTGTCAGGTAAGTACTTACCAGTTCTTTACTGAAGCTGGATCCCAAGGGTTGTCCAGTTTCCTCCAGACAACCCCCTTCAAAGGGTTAATAGATCAATTATAGATCAATTATTAATATACAATATTTCACAGTTTTATTTTGAAGGTGCCCAAAACTTCCCTCGATTCCACAGCCGTGACTCCAGTCCCAAAGCCCGGGTTTTATGTGGTTGGACCTACAGGGAGGCCCTGTGGCTAAAGATGAGGGGTAACATTGCAGCAGAATCTATGGGGTGACATTATGGCTGGTTCCGTAGGGGCATGTCTGACTGCCATGGAGACATGTGTGGTTGGAATTTGTAGCCGGTATCCCATACAGCAGGGATCATCAACCTACAGCACTCCAGGTGTTCTGAAACTACAACTCCCACGGTTCTCCATTCACTTCTATGGGAGTTAGAAGAACAGCCGAGCATGTTTGCATGCTGGGAGTTGTAGTTTCAAAGCAGCTGGAGTGCAAAAGGTTTCTGATCTCTGTCTTAGAGGCGCAGTGGTTCAAACTCTAGAGGGCATTGTGGCTGTCAGCATATACTGTATGTCTCTAGAACTGGGAGCATAAGAGAAAAAAAACCCTCTCAGGCTATGAGCTGAGCGCTGCGATTGGCCAGCGCTACAGCATGGGAGAATGAGACGCCGTCAGGTTCCCCTGGGTGGAGCCTAACATGGGAAGATACCGGAGGCTATACCGGGGGAACGGAGCGGCGCCCAGGTATAACAGTAAGTGCAGCGGGATCCCTGGGCGCCGCTCTACATGTCTGTATAGTTAGTTTAGATGTTTTATTCTGGTGAAAGGTCCTCTTTAAGTGACTGGGGCTGAGCTGTAATATCACACACAACCCATGGACAAGTATGTTGCTGGATTGGGGAGAAAGCAGTCATCTTTCGTTAGTACTGGAGAACCCCTTTAACTATTGGGTATTCTTTCCCTGCTTGCTCCTGATCAGTGTTGTATCCACTTCTCTGTTTTATAGCCGTGTTATTGGGTTGCTATATGACTATAATGTGATGTATTCTAACCGTATGCATTTATGATGAGCCAAATTATTTGGACACGAGGGCTAAAGCAGAACAGATGGTCAAGAGGGAAAACTGTTGCTTCCTACATTCTGCACAATTCTATATAATATCTGTCTCCCTGCATCAACCATTACAACCCGATAACCCTCTCCTACACCCCATAGGCCCGATTCCCCATTCATTTACATTACCTGCAAAATATCTATGACTTCTTTCCGGATTTAGAAGTCTTGAAAGTACTTAGGGTTGGTTCACATCAAGTTTAATGCCTCCATATGACATACACATAATAAAAAAAAAGGATACAAAAACACAGCACACCACGTTCTAACCTGCAGATTCCCGTTAAAAAAAAAAGTATCCTTTTTTTTGTTACAATGGGAAAAATGTATCCTTTTTTGCAATAGAACTTACTGGCATCAGTCTGAGGAATCCATTTAACGTATAAGTTTTTTGTATACATTAATCGGATGGGAAAAATGGGATATGGACCCCACCCTCTTTCAATCATGATGCTGTAACAAATCAGCAACGTGTTATACTGGTGTGGATATGTCTCTCCACCGCCTTCACTTTACTACCGCATTGCATCATACAGTCTGTGTGAATGTGACACATCGCACGGCTTAATGACAGTGGGGCAATATCCACAAAAGCTCTAGCATTTTAAGGCTACTTTTAAACTCGCGTTTTGGCTTTCCGTTTGGGAGATCCGTTCAGGGCTCTCACAAGCGGTCCAAAACGGATCAGTTTTGCCCTAATGCATTCTGCATGGAAAAGGATCCGCTCAGAATGCATCAGTTTGCCTCCGATCCGTCACCATTCCGCTCTGGAGGCGGACACCAGAATGCTGCCTGCAGCGTTTTGCTGTCCGCTTGACGAAACTGATCCGTCCTGGCACACAATGTAAGTCAATGGGGACGGATCCATTTTCTCTGACACATTCTGGCACAATAGAAAACGGATCCGTCTCCCATTGACTTTCAATGGAGTTCATGACAGATCTGTCTTGGCTATGTTACAGATAATACAAACGGATCCGTTAATGACATATGTATGCGGTTTTATTATTGTAACGAATCCGTTTTTGCAGATCCATGACGGATCCGCCCAAAACACGAGTGTGAAAGTAGCCTAATCCAGCTTAAAGGGGTTCTGCACTTTGTTTTAACTGATGATCTATCCTCTGGATAGATCATCAGCATCTGATCGGCGGGGGTCTGAAACCCAGGGACCCCCGCCGATCAGCTGTTTGAGAAAGTAGTGGTGCTCCAGCTGTGCCGTGGCCTTCTCACTGTTTACCGCTGACCCAGTGACGTCACGACTAGTATCAACTAGCGTAGGCGGGGCTAAGCTCTGTTCACTTGAATGGAGCTTAGCCCCGTAAAAACCTCAGGCTCAGCGTGCAAAAGAACTTATCGTTACTTACCTGACTGATCCAGCACTGGCACACCTGTTCTCCTGGATAGGCTCTGTTTAACTGGCGACAGCAATGACATCACGTTGACGACAGCATGTGACTGCTGCAGCCATTTACTGGCCTCAACAGTGCACTGAAGAGAAACGGAGCTCGGCAGGGAGGTCCTGGGAGTTGGCACTGAATTTCTAAGTTAGTTTTGATAAGTTATTTTATTGCAAGCTGATCCCCAGGGTTATTGGGTTTTCTCATGAAACCACACAACTTTAATTATTCAATTTGGAACCAAGGCAGCACAGGCGAGAGTCCCCAGAGGACTTGCACTATACTATTACCGCTGTCATGAACCAGCGGTTTTAAACCCACTGTACCACGTGACCAACCTCTAAGGGCGTTGTCTAAGTTGACTCCTCATTCTTCACAATACCCCTGATGGTGGGGATAGACTTTCCTGAGGGGACTTCAGTAATAATTTTTCAATAGATCATGCGCCTTAGAATTTAAAATAAAACATAACTTTTATTTACATGAATAAAAAAACTGCATGGTGTCCTCGGGGAAACACCAGGTCGCTACCTCTTGAGGAGGATTGGTATTTGAGGCTGCTGGTCCAGGTGGACCAGGGGTACCAGTGCAAGGTACCAGAGGTACAGTCATAGTCAGCAGGCTGAGTAGTAACCAGGACCAAAGGATGAGGCAGAGGTGAAGTCAATAAGCAATGGGTCAGGTCAGACGACTCAGGTACAGGTCACGCAATCCTCGTCATCAACGAGAGAGATGAGACAGGACAGATAAGGATCAAACAGGGAGCAAAGTCCATAAACACAAGCAAGGGTCAGGAATGCAGGAACACAAACACAGACAACAGGTCACAAGGACCTTTAACGCTCAGGCACTCCGGAAAGGGTCTGGACCACTAAAAGAAGTGTAGGATGGCTGGGATTGGTCGCACAGGTCACATGTGCAAAACTCTTACACAGGAAATGATGCGCGCAGGCCCTTACCGAAGTGTTACAGGAAACAGGCTGGAAGGCATGCTGTGTCCAGGGCAAAAAGGAAACTGTGGAGCGAATTCTGGAAGGTACTCGCCCGAGCACGGAGCCTGGGACCGCGGTGGTGAGTAGGCAAATACCGGTGATCCGCAATCACTGTTAGAACAGCTCTCTTATGGAGTGGGCATTACATCTGTGCCTATGTACTCAGGAGCAGAGAAACCTCTGATCTCTGCCATTTACCCCCTTATATGCCACGCCTGTGGAAGAGTGAAGTTTTCAAAAATTCCATTTGGCTGCTTCATCGAACTTCGTCAAGAAATAATATTTATTGCGAATTACTTTGTAACAAATTCCTTATTCAGTATGGCGTGGGTGCAATGATGGGGAGCGGCGATCACTCCTCAGATGCCGATTTCAGCCTATCTGGGGGTTAATCAGGGCTTAAAACTAAAATATCCATAACCACCTAATCCATTTGATTGTGGAGAGGTCGTCACAGCCATCTTGATTGAACTGCACTTGCTCATCAAGATGGCCGCGACAGCCTCTCCGCGATCAAATGGATAAGGGATGTATTTTTTTTTACTGTCGTTTCAGGAAAAATTGATTCGATACCGCAAAGCTCCAAGAAATCCGGATTCGTGTTGAATCTAATTTTTCCAGAACTTCGGATCGAATTCCACTTCATTAACTTCAGTTCGCTCAACACCAGACACAGGGATGAGACACAACTTATGCCCACACCTTAAAAGGGTGAACAGTCCAGTGAAGAACCATTGGGCAGTCTGTAGTTGGGCCATAGAAAGAAACTACTAATCTACTTGCAGATACATTATTGTACATTATAGCACCATTTTCTTGTGGGTGTCTAAAAATTGTCTAAAGAAGGTGTCTAAAGAAGGGGAATCTAAAAATTTAACTTCAGGGGGTTTCATATAACAAAGAAAATACCCTAGAATAAACATGTTTTAGAAACTATTAGCTGAACCCTATTCTGTAACTATCTTTACTATTGCAAAATAAGTGCAATAACAGTAACATAGTAACATTGCATTTATTTTACAATAGTTAATAGAAATGTGTGTAGAAATGTTAAAGGGGTTGTCTCACTTCAGTAAATGGCATTTATCATGTACAGAAAGTTAATACACTATAGGAAAAATTGCCGGCCTGTGTGTTGGCCAGGACCATAGCAGAAGCTCCCATCCCATCCACCTGTATCTGCGCTGTAGTTGTGATCATAATCACAGGAAACGAGCAGTGTATAAGGGCTCATGCAGACAAATGTAATTTTCTTCAGTTTCCTCTCCGTTTTTTGCAGGTCTGTATAATGAACCGTTCATTTCAATGGGGCATGTTTTGCGGACAGCAAAATACACACAGTCGTGTGCATGAGCCCTAATGCAAAGGAAAAATGATTCAAGCCAGCAAAGGAGGCAATATGGACAATCACAACACATTAGTAAGTGCCTTGTATTAACTTTCTCTACATAATACTGTAAATGCCACTTGCTGAAGGGAGACAACCCCTGTAGGGTTCATTGAGTGTTAAGATTTTGAATAATTATTAGATAGTCAGTAGGCAGTGTTACTTCCTCTAAGTTGAGTTTCGGATTGATGCAAAGAAGCACATGATGACACATCACGGAACGCCTCCTGGTAATTTACATCATCTGGCTCCAAATAGGCTGCAAAGAGAACAAATAAAATATCTCTTACGAATATAGCATTATAAAATGTACAGTATATCAGACCCTGTATATTCTAATGAAAAGGGTATACTGAGCTAATTGAGAAGGGTCCCTGATTGGATCCCATCTATTACCGTAGCTCAGCGTGCTAACCAACATGCATTGAATTCCATGGAAAACCATTGAGTTCAATGGCCAACAAGTACTGTACTTCTTCCATTTCTGTCATGTCTATTTTAGCATGCATTAAAAAGGAGCTGTCATCACCCCGACCTGTCTAAGTAAATATGTGTATGCTCCATTGTGCCATTACTGTTATTTTTTCTAGGAATTTTTGAATTAATAGACAGCTGGGCGATACCATTCCCCTCGCCACTGGGATGTGTCCCTACACAGTCTGGCTCTGTCGGCACTGATTGGACAGTGTTAGAGAGTGCAGGGACAAATGCTCAACTGGTTACACCCAGGTGTTAGTTAATTCATACATTTCTAGATGGAGTAACAGAGGAACAGAACAATGTAGAGAAAATATGTTTCAAAATGGTTATATTAGGTGGAAAACAAGTATTTGATAAAACAGACAACCCAGGAGTGGTGACAGGACCCCTATACAGGTCCACTGTAATCAGGTTCTCCTAGGGATCTGCAGAAGGAAAAGGGTTGTTCAAAACAGACGTTCCTGAAAAGCTGCCAAGAGACAAACTTTTAAAATGACGCTTTGGTCCCACCTCGGGGACCTGCACCTATCTCTAGAAAGGAGCACCGTGCATTCATTTCTATGGGGGTGCCGAAAATTGCCGAGCGCTGGCTTGGCTATTTCCGGCAGTTCCATAGAAGTGAAGGGAGCGCTGGCTGTGCTTGCACTGTGCGCCTTCCTTCACTTTGGGAGCTCCGTTCTTGATATAGGCTCGGGTCCATGAAGTGTTACAGTCAGGTCCATAAATATTGGGACATCGACACAATTCTAACATTTTTGGCTCTATACACCACCACAATGGATTTGAAATAAAACAAGATGTGCTTTAGCTGCAGACTGTCAGCTTTAATTTGAAGCTATTTACATCCAAATAAGGTGAACGGTGTAGGAATTACAGCAGTTTGCATATGTGCCTCCCACTTGTTAAGGAACCAAAAGTAATGGGACAGAATAATAATCATAAATCAGACTTTCACTTTTTAATACTTGATTTGCAAATCCTTTGAAGTCAATTACAGCCTGAAGTCTGGAACACATATACATCACCAGACGCTGGGTTTCATCCCTGGTGATGCTCTGCCAGGCCTCTAGTGCAACTGTCTTCAGTTCCTGCTTGTTCTTGGGGCATTTTCCCTTCAGTTTTGTCTTCAGCAAGTGAAATGCATGCTCAATCGGAATCAGGTCAGGTGATTGACTTGTCCATTGCATAACATTCCACTTCTTTCCCTTAAAAAACAATTTCATTGCTTTTGCAGTATGCTTTGGGTCATTGTCCATCTGCACTGTGAAGCGCCATCCAATGAGTTCTGAAGCATTTGGCTGAATATGAGCAGATAATATTGCCCGAAACACTTTAGAATTCATCCTGCTGCTTTTGTCAGCAGTCACATCATCAATAAATACAAGAGAACCAGTTCCATTGGCAGCCATACATGCCCACGCCATGACACTACCACCACGCTTCACTGATGAGTTGGTATGCTTAGGATCATGAGCAGTTCCTTTCCTTCTCCATACTCTCTTCTTCCCATCAGTCTGGTACAAGTTGAGCTTGGTCTCATCTGTCCATAGAATGTTGTTCCAGAACTGTGAAGGCTTTTTTAGATGTCGCTTGGCAAACTCTAATCTGGCTTTCCTGTTTTTGAGGCTCACCAATGGTTTACATCTTGTGGTGAACCCTCTGTATTCACTCTGGTGAAGTCTTCTCTTGATTGTTGACTTTGACACACATACACCTACCTCCTGGAGAGTGTTCCTGATCTGGCCAACTGTTGTGAAGGGTGTTTTCTTCACCAGGGAAAGAATTCTTCGGTCATCCACCACAGTTGTTCCTTGGTCTTCCGTGTCTTTTGGTGTTGCTGAGCTCACCGGTGCGCTCCTTCTTTTTAAGAATGTTCCAAACAGTTGTTTTGGCCACGCCTAATGTTTTTGCTATCTCTCTGATGGGTTTGTTGTGTTTTTTCAGCCTAATGATGGCTTGCTTCACTGATAGTGACAGCTCTCTGGATCTCATCTTGAGAGTTCACAGCAACAGATTCCAAATGCAAATAGCACACTTGAAATGAACTCTGGACCTTTTATCTGCTCATTGTAATTGGAATAATGGGGGAATAACACACACCTGGCCATGGAACAGCTGAGAAGCCAATTGTCCCATTACTTTGGGTCCATTAACAAGTGGGAGGCACATATGCAAACTGTTGTAATTCCTACACCGTTCACCTGATTTGGATGTAAATACCCTCAAATTAAAGCTGACAGTCTGCAGTTGAAGCACATTTTGTTCGTTTCATTTCAAATCCATTGTGATGGTGTATAGAGCCAAAAATTTTAGAATTGTGTTGATGTCCCAATATTTATGGACCTGACTGTATATCCTATGCCAGCAATGGTTGAGGTGAGTCCGACCAGAATAGTTATTTTATGGGGAATAAATAAAATAATATTGAAGCTTCCATTAAACAAAATAATTAAGTAATATATTTCTATAAAAAGTATTTTTGTAATAATATATGCAGAGTAACAAAAGAAGCCTGCAGAAAGAAAGAAAGAAAGAAAGAACGAAAGAAAGAAAGAAAGAAAGAAAGAAAGAAAAAGAAAGAAAAGTAATTTATACAATAAATAGATTTTTATAGAGCAAAGAAAGAAGAAAGAGATGCCACTTCAGTATGTATGTGAAAGTAAATGTAAAATACTGTACATGAGGAACCTACTGTACCCCTTTCTCAAGAACAGGTCCTGAAGTGAATGGAGAGCGAGCCGTGCATGTACAGACACCTCTTCATTTACTTCTTTGGGATCTCTGAAAAAAGCAGAGCCGTGTGCAGGTGGATGTGCATGTGCTGCCCTTCACTTTGAGGCCCTGTTCTTGAGAGGTGGCCCCCATATCTATCTGCCATCTATGGCATATTCTATCTATCTTTCTATCTTCTAGGCAGAATATAAAAAATATATAAAAATGAGTGTTAATATTAGAAAGGAAGCCATATTTGACCCCACTGATCCCCTGCCACCCCCATCCTGACACTTCTGCACCCATTCTTTTTTTTTATTATTATCTGTCAAACCCCTTTAAGGAATACTCAGGAAGGGCTAACAACTCTTATGACTACTTTGTCCAAAACGTGAACTTGCCTACCCACCTGGGAATTTACAGACGGAGATAAATACAGATTTTCTTTTACGGTACGTTGAACTCCTGTGCGATTCCAGCAAAAAGGAGAGTAACGAAGTATATTTCCTCTGCTCTTTGTGCACAAGGAATATTGTAACATCCTGCATCAGTGATTTTCCTCCAAGAACCATGTCAAACTTCCTGGTACAGTATAATGGAAAGTGAATGGATTTATCTTACCGGCGTTGTTGGCTCCGGGCAGAGAGGTGTAAGCAGACAGTCTGGCTGATCCCTTGCGTAATTGGCAAAAACTTTTGTCTTTCCAGATTGCTTTGTGTATCGCATCACGTTTGAGCCCTATGTTTATTTGTATACATGCAGGTTTTCTTGGGAAGAATTAGCCCATAGACCACACAAACATTATCTTTGGGCCAAGGTCCTCCAGTAATTCATCATGTGACAGGCTTTAATGATTTTGTGACGGCTTTGAAGTTTATATTTCACCTACAAAATACATAGAAAAAAAATAAAAGAATCCTTGTTCTTGAGATTAACAAGGCACCAGACAGTGAAATCAATATGGTTATTATTTATATGAAAGCACCATTAATTCCATGGTTCTGTACAATAAGAGGGGTTATACATACATAATATAAAAAATATAATTATCACAAGCATGAAAGTAATAACAAACTGGTAAAGAGGGGGAGAAGACCCTGCCCGTGAGAGCTTACAATCTACAAGACGGTATATAACAAAAAAGCAACAAATAACCTTCTTAGGTGAGATAGCTGCCACCCTCAACCGCTTAAGGAATACCTAAGGAACAGTATTTCCAGATGCGATGTAACTGCAATACCATTATGGATTTTAAGAAAAAAAATCTAGTGAACTGAAGAACCCATTCATACAAAAAGGCTTCCTAAATCGTATCCCGACGGATGCAGATACAATGCTACAGATAGACAAAATCTTCTGGTCCCAAAAAGTTCCCTGTAGAGAATCGAACAAGGTTGCATCATAGGGACCTAAGACATGAAACATGAGGAGATTACAGAAGTCATGATAAAGTACTGAGGTATTCGGGAGGTGGACAAGGATTCAATAGCCCATCTCCCCTCTATGACATATAGAAGGTGGAAGAATCTGTGTGACCATTTAGTTTAATCTTAAATACAACTAAACTTGACAAGACGCCTAAAGGAACTTTTAAATGTGGTCTTTGTACAGCGTGTGACTTCATTCGCAGAGGGAAAACCTGTGCTAGTACAATCACACACATGGTATACCATATGAGGGATATTATTAAAGGGGCTCTCCAGGAATGATTTACAATTGCCACCAGCAATCTGTTCCAGAATGTAAGCTGAACTGATTGCCTCACCTTGCACAGCTGCCTAGAGGGGTGAGGGGGAGGCCTCACATCACATACTATGCTCTGGCACTTGCATGTATTATATATTGGTGAGTTTTCCATAACATATCATAGACAGGATCACATCATTACCATCTAATGCAAAGAAGGGTAGTCTGTAGTCAGGCCCCTCACCTCCCTAGGCAACATTGCAAATGGTGGCAATCAGTACTGCTCACATTCTGGGACCGGTTGCTGGAGGCCACTTGAAATCATACCTGGAGAACTCCTTTAAATGCTCGTCCATGGATGTCATTTAATTGCTAACATGCATCTGCTTGATGAATTACATAGGCAAAACTGTTAGGGAACATGTGAACGACATTGAAAATAAGAAAGATATGGCAATCATATATGATTGTTTAGTGTGACCTCAATACTATCACTTTTCAAGCCATTGAACTCATCTTAAGAAAAAATTATGGTTGGTCAGCACATCCCAATGCACGTCGCGATGGCTGAAAGCACAAAAGCAAAATCAAACACATGCAACAGCAGTCTGCAAACACAGATAAAGTAAATACAATAGTGCAAACTCACTATAAATGTACTAATGCTATGCTACGTTATAAATGTGAGATTCTTGGCAAATACATTTTGTACAAAATTATTTGTGCCTGTCCGCCAATGACAAGGCGATCTCTTTAGGACAGGAACCTACACTAAATGCTACCTCCTCTGGTGCTATACTGGCCTCCATTAAATTCAGGGAATGCAGGCTTCACATGCATGCTGAGCCCACTCTATATTTTACTGCTCCTGGTGTAGTGCAGAGTGCTGTTGCATTGTGTTTGTTTTTGCTATTGAACATATTTTGCCACTAAAATGTGGGGAAACCTGGATAATTTGAGTCAAACACAGAATCACAGTGGATCAGATTACAAACTCTTAAACCACTAGGATTAAATGACTACAGTTCATACACTTGCTTTATTGAATGATCTTGGTGCACAATATTATACTAACACATAGCATTTAATGAGAGGTACTACAGTTCTTGAGAACGGGTTTGATTCATTTAAACTCTGCCTGCTATGGTACTGCCTCATACACAGTTTTTTACTAGTTAGAAATGTATATATTGATAGGAAATTGCTACAAAGTGGATATTCTCTGTAAAACTATAGTAAGTAATAGGAGATTAGTCGTATCTTACTTCCAGACAGGCATACAGAAATTGTAATACTACGTTCATAAACAGGCGACACAATTGTATCTGGTCAGCTGCACTATGGTGGGAGTATTCCACTGTCCGGCAGGATGCTATGCTCTCTTTACAGGGCAGAAGCCTGTAAGGGTAGATATACTACTACACAAAAGATGGGGCTGGGTTGCTATAACCTCTAAAAATTATTTTAATGCATTTACTGTGGAGCGGCACGCGCAAAACCCCTTGCGCCGGCACTTGAAGGGTTAATCCACCATTTTTGTATATAATGGCGCAGCTTCTTCGTGAGCAAAGAGAGTGGGAAAATCAGGGAGCGCCCCCAGCTAAAGCGGGAAAGTCTAGCCCTGCCCGCCCAGAGCGATGTTACAGTGTAAGGAGAGGAGGCGGAAGCTCCTCCCCTGCAGCCCCTCCTACATCTCCAGTTCATTTCAGAGGAAGAAAAGGCAAGATGGTGCTTCCTTGCCAGCCGGAGTGGGGCGGCCTTGTGTGGGGTGATGAAGACCCAGAGGAAAAGTCAGTGCCTGAGGAAATTTACGTCTCCCAGGTACAGCAACCTGTTAAAAAGGTACCGCGGGCATTCCCCGTACCAGCTGGCGCGGCGAAGGCGGTCGGAGTTTCCACTTTGCCGCCCAGAAAACATGGCTCATTTGAGGGACTCAATTCCCTGGTCCCCAGGGACATCACGGCCCGTACGCAAGTGATGTGGAATTACCACAGGGCCATTGAAGACTGGGCCGTCAGGGTCTGGGACAGGCCTCAGCCCAGGGACCCTACCTTTGAAAGAAGGACCGGAGTTGTGGTTTGGTTTTTTTGGTGTTCGGTCGAGCAATGGTCTGGATTTGTCCAAGACAATGAGACTGGGCAGGAGCTTTATGTCACTACCTGCCGCAGGCCCGCCACAGCCTCTACAAGGGGGACACCATGGAATATACCCCCATGGAGTCCCTCCAAGGTCCCTTCGCCCAGGCAGTGGTCTGTCTAGAGAAGCCTATGGTCCCGTTGTCCGCCCCAGAAGAATGGCCGGACGACCTAAATGCTACACCCCAGGTGCGCTGCCTCCAAGAGTCAGCAGACAGCGTACTCTGCTTCAGAGAGCGACCCCACCCAGAGCCGGAGCCGCTCATCCCTGGTTTACCTGCACCCCCAACAACTCTTCCACAGCAGGCATGTGTGTCCACCATGTCGGTGACGATCAGTCCCACAGTCATCACCTACCAACTGCCGTGGAAGATGGAGACAGCTATGAGGAGGGCAGCGCAAGACTCTCCACCAAGAGAGAAGGACTGTTTGCTGGCTTCTATACAGCCGAAAATTCTGGACCCCTCAAGCAGAAAATGACAGCTGCTGTCAAAACTACTACCACCCAGTCAATGCCGAGTTCAGCCACAGGAGGGCAGTGGTGCTCGACCACCCAAACCAGGATGGACTACAGAAGTCAGGACCGGCCACTGATGAGCTTCTCCAGTTCAAACAGCGAGGAGGACCTCAGGTCCTTCCTCTAAGGAACCTCACCATTTCCATTTAAAACAACAGTGACTACTGGGAGCCACTCCATGGACTGGACCTGAAGGGTAAGGGCCTGTTGGCATTTTGTCTATATTTTTGTGCTTCAGGTTGCCCCCTTGTTCCTGCACTCACCCGGATGGCCATGCTAGTTAGGGCTCCCCCCAACTATCTTCTACCTTCAAGTTGCGTTTACCAGCGCCCAATCCCTTTTCTCCCCCCTTTTCAGGTTATTTGGAAGCCCCCTTTGCCAAAAGGGTTCTCATTGCCTTTGCTGCTATTTTGCATCCTACTCATGTGGAGTAGAAATGACATTATTGCCTTATGTGGAATACGATATATGACTTTTACTACTTCATTTGGATTACAAATAATGACATTATTTCCCTTGGATTACAAATATTACCTCACGTGGATAACCAATATTGCCTTATTTGGATTGCAAATAGTGACATTGCCTTATTCCCATGGATTACAAAAGACTCTTTTTCACTATTTGATTCCAATGTAGTGTGTTTCATCCACCGACAAAAGAGGAAGAGACTTTAATAAGGCTACTTTCACACTTGCGCTTGATCGGATCCGTTCTGAACGGATCCGATCATATTAATGCAGACGGAGGCTCCGTTCAGTACGGATCCGTCTGCATTAATAACTTAGAAAAATTTCTAAGTGCGAAAGTAGCCTGAGCGGATCCGTTCAGACTTTCAATGTAAAGTCAATGGGGGACGGATCCGCTTGAAGATTGAGCCATATGGTGTCATCTTCAAGCGGATCCGTTCCCATTGACTTACATTGTAAGTCTGGACGGATCCGCACGCCTCCGCACGGCCAGGCGGACACCCGAACGCTGCAAGCAGCGTTCAGCTGTCCGCCTGGCCGTGCGGAGGCGAGCGGAGCGGAGGCTGAACGCCGCCAGACTGATGCAGTCTAAGCGGATCCGCATCCATTCAGACTGCATCAGGGCTGGACGGAAGCGTTCTGCTCCGCTCGTGAGCCCCTTCAAACGGAGCTCACGAGCGGACAGCAGAACGCTAGTGTGAAAGTAGCCTTAATTGCATTAAATATGCGCCTTAAATATTTGCCTTATATTTGCACTAATCCTTTTTACAGGTTTAGCAACGTTCAAGTGTACCGTGGCCATTGTGTGTGTTATTTTCCAGGTACCACAATGTGACCTAATATGCAT
This sequence comes from Bufo bufo, assembly GCF_905171765.1. Classification (NCBI taxonomy): domain Eukaryota; kingdom Metazoa; phylum Chordata; class Amphibia; order Anura; family Bufonidae; genus Bufo; species Bufo bufo. The sequence continues at coordinate 81,919,313 of NC_053394.1, read as the reverse complement.
TTTTGTATGGACTTTGGACTTTATATCTTTAGCCAGATGGTCAGCACCTTACTTCTTGCTTAGTATGGACTGCCTCTGAGGACGTTAATATATGTCACGAGCAGGTCTAACATCACTATTGCTCATTATGGACTGCCTATGAGGACATTTAATACTAATGGTTCTTTATTTGACCTTGTGTTAGGTATTGTATTTCTACGCAGGTGGAACCAAGTGGTAAGTTACAAGCAGATCTAAGACAGTCAAGGGTGACCCGCTGCTAATCTGTGTCTGGAGAGATTGGAGTGCGTTGCCTCATCCTCCTAATTGTTATATGTTTTAAGGCCTTGTGCTTAGCAAGGTTATTTATCCCCAGGTCTTGTGCTTAGCCAAGCCTAGGAGGAACATGTGTGTAGCTACCTGGTCATCAAGGTGACAAAGCGTAAAGCATGATTAGACCTTGGTGCCAGGAAGGAAATACAGAATGAAGCCACCCTTCTGTTTGAAGCTGTATCATGACATGTGGATGGATTACAGTAAATGACATCCCCGCGCTCCATATACGACAATGGCCACGTTGTGGAGTACTGAGCGCTTAGTGCATTAAATGAGTATATTCATTTGTTTGTCAGTTCGATGCGAGAGGGAAAACCGTAGTAAGACACCCTACTCAGTCTGGAGCCTATAGGTAGCCGTCTTCTATGTCAGTCTGTGTAACTGTGTTTTCATGCAGCACAAGCTGAGGGTGCTTGACTCTTAAGTAAGGGGGTATGTAACTCCCCAGAGTGGCATTACCACCTTTACGCTCTACTACTGTCTCCTATGGTTAACCTCATGTCATCTTGTGTATTAATTTCCAGATCCTGCATAATGTGTATATCTATTTCTATGCAACTGTTATGTTATAATGTAATGTGCCTGGTTCACCAGCAGATGGCGGCAAGCATGGCAGAGCTATACCTGCAGAGGATGGAACCTTCTTTCCATTCTCTTCTCTCCCTCTAGGGAGGATTTTACTTAGTTAGTAAGAGGAGTTCAGAGTACCCCCTGGTTGGGGAAGGAAGCAGGAGCCGTCCCTGCTGGACGAGCCTTGCCTAAGCCAGTTAGAGCACCTTCAGCTCAGCTGCATCTGAAGGCCACAGCTAAGAAGCCTCAGAAGCCAGGAGGAGAAAGTTCCCTGGCATAACTTAGAGACAGAGCAGACCAGAGAAAGTCAAGTACAGCATAAAGAAGAAACTGAGTTCCATGGTTATCCTGTTAGCAACTGATGTAGAAGAGTTGAGTTTGTTTGCCTGCCAAAGATAATGCCAAAGCCTGCTGGAAACCAAGGCAAAGCCTGTAAATGGAGAAAAGTTTATTCAAGTAAAGCCGTTATCAAGTTCATCACAAGGTCTGGACTCAATTTATTCTTCATCCCCTACTACTACAATCTCCTTTTCTGTGGTTCTGGAAGGCCGCGCCTGGGGTTGTATCAAAAGGGGCATAGATGCCCGTGATGAGAACATAGTCCTACCACTTTACAAATCACTAGTCAGACCACAAATGGAGTACTGTGTACAGTGAACAAGGCAGACATAGCAGAGCTGGAGAGGGTTCAGAGGAGGGCAACTAAAGTAATAACTGGAATGGGGCAACTACAGTACCCAGAAAGATTATCAAAATTAGGGTTATTCACTTTAGAAAAAAGACGACTGAGTGGAGATCTAATTACTATGTATAAATATATCAGGGGTCAGTACAGAGATCTATCCCATCATCTATTTATCCCCAGGACTGTGACTGTGACGAGGGGACATCCTCTGCGTCTGGAGGAAAGAAGGTTTGCACACAAACATAGAAGAGGATTCTTTACGGTAAGAGCAGTGAGACTATGGAACTCTCTGCCTGAGGAGGTGGTGATGGTGAGTACAATAAAGGAATTCAAGAGGGGCCTATATGTATTTCTGGAGTGTAATAATATTACAGGCTATAGCTACTAGAGAGGGGTCGATGATCCAGGGAGTTATTCTGATTGCCTAACTGGAGGGAATTTTTTTCTCCCTAATGTAAGGAAAATTGGCTTCTACCTCTGGTTCAACTTGCAGGATAACAGGCTGAACTAGATGAACAGACGTTTATTTTCAACCTTGTTATTGCAGCACGCCAGACCTGCAGGGTATAGCGAAGCGAGGTCACGGTTATAGGCAAGCGAGGGTTGCTCACTGTATTGGAGAACCCTGGGCAGGCATGCGGCAGTGAAGGAGAGGTAGACACAGTTCCTCTGGGGCACACTCTGTATATAGGGACCAGGCCTGATGGTGGATGAGGTGCCCTGGATGTTACAGGTATTTTTAGTGCCTGGGGCAAGGTCCCTGTTGGATTCGTGACGCCAGTGCCTGTAACGGTGGCACACCGATTTATAGGAGGAATAACTGAGTACTCAGTGGATAAACCAAACGTTGCTTTACTTGGTGAACACATTCCAACTTTGTACATACAGTTACAGGTGATTGTGATGATAATGCAGTCCCTTGAACAATACTTCACAAGCAGGTAGACTTTGAATAATGGCAGGTATTAATCATGCAAGATACTTGGAGGGCACAACGGTTAATGCTTTGCAGTGCAATGCTGCTCTATCCCCTTCAGCTATTCTAGCTGGCTGGATCCCAAGGCCCGGATGCCTAAATGCTGGCTTTAATCCTTGGTATATAAATCCTCTCTCCAGTATTGGCGCTTGCTGTACTTTATAGAACCTCTGCCCATCAGGGTACTTATCTGACTTGTATTATCCTTGCTTGGTTAGGAAGCTGCAGGTTTCTCCCAGGAGGTGCTGTCCTGCAACTGGGGTGTCTCTACTGAGCTAATCCTTGCCTCAGGAGCTTCAGGTGGACGAAGTAACTCCTCTAGTCCCCTGGAATGAACTACCACTCCCCTGTCTGGGCCTTCCTATATATATCTAGGGCTCTCTATCTCCCTCTAACGTCTGGGAGGCTAAACTACACCCTGACAGGCCTGACACCCAGCTAACACAGGGAAATGCATACACATAACATTACAGGTAATAAAAACACATTAACCCCTTTTGTGCAGTGCCCACCTTTACCTAGTGGGACACTACATACCACCACGCTATAACGTTGCCCGTCCTCGGCGCAACATGGAGGGGCCCTGCCCAGCTGGATACTGCATCTGAAAAAGAGAATGAGAACCGGCATACATGGCAAATATCACAGCAACAATACCAACATTAAACTGAAGGAATGGTGAAAAGGGGCGTCGTTCTCTTCTCTCAGGATAATGGAAGGGAACAGGGGCGCTGACCTGGTGCAGCGTATCAATAAACCAGGATAGTCCATAAATGCAAATTGTCCATAATATAACAGTAGAACAATATAAAACGATGTAAAGTTCTTGGAGGCTCAAGGAACAAATATGAGTCCGTACCCAGGCTTACAACAGAGTTAAACAGGGGTTTCCCGTGAGGGGCTACCTGGGCTCATGATGTAGTCCTCAAACCTCACAGGCGGGTGCCCCCTGGTAGAACGGGTAGACCTCCTTAGTGGCGGAGATTCTTCCTGCCTGGACTCAGGAAGGTCAAGGGAGCTCACTGCCTCTGGAACTTCTTCAGGAGCTCTTGGAGGTGAAGTCTCCTGAGACGGGAGACCAACAGGAACAGGAGCAGGAACCAACAAATTCAGCCAAGGCGTGAGGGCCCAGTGGAGCGGCTCTTTATCATGGATCAAGTTCTCCACAGCCTGCATAGGGTCCATAGGTGGAGCCGGCAATTCCTCCTCAGCAGGCTCAGGCTCCATCTCCTCCGCCGCTGGTTCTCCTTCAATACAGGGCTTGAGGCGGTTCCGGTGAACAACTTGGGGACCTTTTCCTTCTCTGGAGACCTGGTATATGTGGGCTGCAGCATTAGGTATGGCAGTAACCAGGTAGGGAATCCTTTCCCATTTGCTGTCCAACTTGCTGGTCCGGTGGTTGGTTTTTCAACCAAACCTTGTCTCCAAGAGCCAGGGGTCCCGCATGGGCAGTCTGGTCGTAGTCTTTTTGCTGGCGTTCCCGGACATTCTCCATGCTTTCTTGCACAATCTCCTTGGCATTAAGAAGACGCCTCTGGTGCTCCACTACCCAATCAGTCCTGGGCAGTGGGTTGATCACATCCGGCACTTGTACCCCCAGGGAGTGATCCGCATATAATCTCCCTTGTCGCCCAAACATCAGGTAGAACGGGGTGTAACCGGTGGAACAATGGATGGTGTTGTTATAAGTGTACATCAGTTGTGGCAACAGAGTAGGCCAATCACCCCTCGTATCAGGGGGTACTGCTCTCAGCATTTCAATGAGAGTCTTATTCATCTTTTTACAGAGTCCGTTACCTTGCGGATGATAGGCGGTGGTCCGGACTTTCTGGCAGTTGTGCAGCAGGCACATCTCATGGAACAGCTGTGACTCAAACGCAGACCCTTGATCGGTGAGGATCCTTTCTGGACAGCCGTAGGGCAGAAGGAAATGTTTCCAGAACGCCTCCGCTGTAGTCTTGGCTGTCAGGTCTTTCACAGGCACTGCTACGACAAACTTGGTGAAGTGGTCAATTATAGTCATGGCATATGTATACCCAGAGCGACTCGGCTCCAACTTCACATGATCAATCGCGACAAGTTCTAAAGGAGCTGTACTTACAATAGGATGGAGAGGCGCCCTCTGGTCATGGCGTTTAGTCCGCCCCTCAGCACAGGCAGTGCATTCTCGGCACCATTTCTCGATATCTTCTCTCATCCCAATCCAATAGAATCTCCTCCGTATAGTGGCCTCAGTTTTTTGCACCCCGAAGTGTCCGGACTGGTTGTGGTACATGTCCAGTACCAGGCTGGCATCCCGACGTGGCAGGAGAATCTGGTAGACTCTATCACAGGACACTGGATCCAGACTCCTTCTGAGCAACAGGCCTCTTTGAAGGAATAGTTGGTGGCGATGTCTCCACAGTCTTACTAGTTCTGGGTCTGCACTCTTCCTCCGGATTCTCTCAGGGATTTTCCCACTGGTAAGGAAGTCCAGCAGTTCACCCAGGACTCTACTTTCGGACTGGAGCTTAATCCATCTTTCTTGATCGCCTCCGGACTCAGGATCATCTGAGGAGGGAAGATCAGCAGCAGGGAGATTTTCAGTACGGATATTATCCTGCTGGGCGAACTTATTGTAGAACGCAGGCATCTCCACTTCTTCCCAGGCATCTTTTAGATCATCTGGGGCCTCTGTAGTGGGAAGCCGCGACTGGGCATCAGCATTATCATTGGAGCGGCCTGCCCGGTACTTCACAGTAAAGTCATAGTTGGCAAGGCGGGAGGCCCATCTTTGCTCCAGTGCCCCTAACTTAGCCGTGTTCAGATGCGCCAGGGGATTATTGTCAGTGAAGGCAACAAACGGTGTGGCAGCGAGATAGTCTTTGAACTTTTCAGTCACAGCCCACACTAAGGCAAGAAACTCCAGCTTGAAAGAACTGTAATTCTGATCATTCTTTTCAGCTCCCTTCAGGGATCTGCTGGCGTAGGCAATTACCCTTTCTTTGTTGTCTTGCACTTGAGCCAACACGGCCCCCAGGCCTCTTTTACTGGCATCCGTGTAGAGGAGGAACGGCTTCTGATAATCTGGGTAACCCAGAACAAGGGGTTCAGTCAACTTCTTCTTTAGGATTTGAAAGGCAATTTCTCGTTCTTGGTTCCATTCCACAGGAATAGGGGTTTTCGGGCTCTTCTTTGGATGCCCCCTCAACAGTTCCTGGATGGGATCCGCAATTTGTGCGAAGTGCGGGATGAAACGCCTGTAGTACCCTGCAAAACTGAGAAAGCTTCTCACCTCTTTCACGGTCGTTGGAGTAGGCCAGTTTCGGACAGCAGCCAGTTTATCAGGATCAGGCTGTATTCCATCGGCACTGACAACGTGCCCAAGGTATTTGACCGCTGGTTTCAGCAGGTGGCACTTGGATGGTTTGATCTTGAGGCCATATTTAGCAAGAACTTGAAACACCTCACCCAGGTGCTTTAAATGGTCCTCATACGTCTTGGAATATACAATGACGTCATCCAGATATAAGAGTACAGTCTCAAAATTCCTATGGCCTAAACAACGTTCCATCAGCCTCTGGAACGTTCCTGGAGCGTTACACAGTCCAAACGGCATATAATTGAATTCAAACAGGCCCATAGGGGTAGTGAAAGCAGTCTTTTCTCGATCTTCTGGGGCCATGGGTACTTGCCAGTACCCACTGGTTAAGTCCAAGGTAGAGAAATAGGCTGATGACCCCAGAGCAGTCAAGGACTCCTCAATGCGTGGCAATGGATATGCATCTTTGTGGGTGATTTGATTAATTTTCCTGTAATCCACGCAGAACCTTATGCTGCCATCTTTTTTTCGGACAAGAACTAGGGGCGCAGCCCAGGGACTATGGCTGTCCCGAATTATATTAGAGTCTTTCATCTCTTTTATCATTTCTTTCACAGACTGATAGGTAGTAGGTGCTATGGGTCTGTGCCTCTCCTTAATAGGAGGATGAGAGCCAGTGGGTATGGTGTGTTTGATTACACTGACCTCTCCGTAGTCCGTGGAGTGCTTGCTGAAAGCCTGGTAGTGCTCCTTCACCAGCTTCAGGACTCCCTCTATTTGCTCTTTTGGGGTGGATTCGTTCCCCACATGTAATTCTTCCCACCAGGATGTTGTAGGGGTGCTGCTGCTCTGTGTGGTCTGGAACGCCTCCGTGGCAGGCAGACGGATCACATCCTGGAAAGACACTTGAAAAAGCTGAGCAACGGGGCAGTGTTTAAGGAGAGTAACGGGATGATCACCAAAGTTAATTAAACGGACAGGCACTTTACCTTGAGACACAGTCACCATGCTCTTGGCTGTCCCTACGAAGGGATGATCTTCAAAGGGAATAGGTTCCACTAGGGCTTGATAGTCCTGGCCCTGGATCCCTAACACCGCACGGCACCACAGGATGATCTGGGAATTTGGAGGCAGAATTACCGGCCGGTTATCCCGGATCCGGACAGTGCAAATTTCTCCTTTCTTGTTGGCAAACTTTTGTTGAGCACTCAGCACACTAATAGTCTTTTGGATAACTCTTCTGGAAGCAGGTGAGGCTGAAGATATAGTTTGATTTAAGGCATCAAGCACTTCAGAGTAACAATTTTTCAGAACGTTAGTCCCTAAGATCACAGGGTGTCCTCCTTTATCTCCTGCTTGTACCACAATCACGCCTTGCTGTGGCAGGGTGGCTTCTCCCACTTGAAGGGTAAGTTCCCAATACCCATGCACTTTCACTGGCTTACCGTTGCTGGCAATGATATCTAGCCAGGACTCTGGTGGCTGGGTGAGAAGACTTGGATCCCAGAACTTGTCAAAGGCAGGCCGTTGAATGGTAGTGACCTGTGACCCAGTGTCCAAGAGGGCTTCAAAGGGTATCCCGTTGATGCATATATTAATTTTTGGACGGGATCCTACATACTTAGGCATCCAGCTTGGATCCTTTGGACCTACTGTTCTACCTCCCGAGGGGCGGTCCTCTGCCTCAGGGGTTGCCCGTTTAACTGCCAGCACATTGATTCAGTATGTCCATATTTCTTGCAGTGGTGGCAGACAGGCTGTTTTCTACTTCTGGGCCGGTACCTCGGTCGCCCATCAGGCTCTTTTGGGTATACGTCTCCATATGCAGGTGGGAGCCTTGGAGGAAGAGGACTTTCATCTTCTAGTAATAATGGTCTCTCCCATTCCTCTATCTTTTTGCACACCTTCTCTAGACTTAGAGTAAGGTGGTTCACTTGCTCCATGAGGGCTGCCACTACGTCTGTAACTGGAGCTTGGGTCGCCTGACTGACTCCTGCAGGTCCCACATTAACAGTCTTTGGTTGGCAAGCCTGGGGTTCATAGGAGGCTGCCGGCCCTGGAGCAGGGTTCTGGCCCAATATACTGATGGCCAATTCTTTAAAGTCCAGAAATGCACAGTGGGGGTGTTGAGCTGACAACATGCGTAGCTGGCCCTTTAAATGCTCATTACTTACGCCTGCAATGAATTGCTCTCTAAGAGTCCGGTCCTGGTCCTCAGCTTCTTTAGGATCCACTTGGACTACAGCTCTCAGTGTCTCTTGTAAGGACAGGGCAAAATCACGGAGCGACTCCCCAGGTTGCTGCTTTCTGCTGAAGAAACGCATTTTAACTTCTGACACCGTTCTGGCCTCAAACGTGGTGCCCAATCGATCAAAGATCTGTTCCAGGCTACTTTTCTCAGAGCGGGGCCACGACATGACTTCCCTGCGGGCGGCCCCTTCCAACTGAGCTAGGAGGATCTCCATTTGCTGTTCGGCATTTATGGGGTAAAGCCGGAACAAGGCCAGTATCTGTTCCCTAAAGTCCTTTAACTTATGGGCTTCCCCTGAATAACGTGGGAACCAGGGGGCCCCAAGATAGTACGGCATAGTTAGCGGCATCATGCTTGGCGGTGCCGCGGCGGCAGGGGCCCTAGGGTCGGCTGGGGGTATTCCAGAAGGCGCGACTGGGGCCACCTGTCCGATTTCCTCAGGTGTGGACATGGCGTTGCTAGGTGGGTATGGCCCTTTAAATGTAGCAGAGCGGACCGGAGCGGCAATGATAATAACTTTTTTTTTTTTTTTTTCTTCACAGAAAAGTCTTTTGTCGCTAACGGGGCTCCCTCCGGTGCCCTGGCAGGGGTCGGGAACGTTCCGGTAAGGTAAATAGCAGAGCCGGCAACAGTTTTAAGTTGGTACTCACTCCGGTGGTGCTCGCTCCAAGTCTCGCGAGATGCGTGGCTACGGGCGTCGGACGTCCTGCGTACAGCGTCAGCAGGTGGGCGCGGCCTCTCGTAGCTCCGGGACTCAGGTAGGCGGCACCTTTTTCTCCAGACAGGGCGGCTTTCTTCCTCCTCGCCGGCTGGGTGATGACTCCGCCTGGTTCTTTTCGCGCCAAAGTCCTCTTTTTCGCGCCAAACAGTTCACCGGGCGCACTTGTAATCCACCTCAGGTTTAAGTGGCAAAATGGCTGTCTATTCACTGACAGCAAGCGGTGGCTTAAACAAGCAGCAAACAGTCCAGAAAACGTTATCTTCACACCGCTAATTATGACAGTTCAGCACGCCAGACCTGCAGGGTATAGCGAAGCGAGGTCACGGTTATAGGCAAGCGAGGGTTGCTCACTATATTGGAGAACCCTGGGCAGGCATGCGGCAGTGAATGAGAGGTAGACACAGTTCCTCTGGGGCACACTCGGTATGTAGGGACCAGGCCTGATGGTGGATGAGGTGCCCTGGATGTTACAGGTATTTTTAGTGCCTGGGGCAAGATCCCTGTTGGATTCGTGACGCCAGTGCCTGTAACGGTGGCACACCGATTTATAGGAGGAATAACTGAGTACTCAGTGGATAAACCAAATGTTGCTTTACTTGGTGAACACAGTCCAACTTTGTACATACAGTTACAGGTGATTGTGATGATAATGCAGTCCCTTGAACAATACTTCACAAGCAGGTAGACTTTGAATAATGGCAGGTATTAATCATGCAAGATACTTGGAGGGCACAACGGTTAATGCTTTGCAGTGCAATGCTGCTCTATCCCCTTCAGCTATTCTAGCTGGCTGGATCCCAAGGCCCGGATGCCTAAATGCTGGCTTTAATCCTTGGTATATAAATCCTCTCTCCAGTATTGGCGCTTGCTGTACTTTATAGAACCTCTGCCCATCAGGGTACTTATCTGACTTGTATTATCCTTGCTTGGTTAGGAAGCTGCAGGTTTCTCCCAGGAGGTGCTGTCCTGCAACTGGGGTGTCTCTACTGAGCTAATCCTTGCCTCAGGAGCTTCAGGTGGACGAAGCAACTCCTCTAGTCCCCTGGAATGAACTACCACTCCCCTGTCTGGGCCTTCCTATATATATCTAGGGCTCTCTAGCTCCCTCTAACGTCTGGGAGGCTAAACTACACCCTGACAGGCCTGACACCCAGCTAACACAGGGAAATGCATACACATAACATTACAGGTAATAAAAACACATTAACCCCTTTTGTGCAGTGCCCACCTTTACCTAGTGGGACACTACATTATTATGTTACTAAACTAAAGTATCATTGTAATTGTACTGACCCGTAGAATGAAAGTCCCGTCATACCAATAGGGAACGCCATAAAAACTTATATAAAACAATGGCAGAGTTTTTTCTTTTCTAATTCCATCGCTGTGTCCCAAAGGGGTTAAAGCTCAGTAATGTAAACAGCGTCTTATGACTATTAAAGAAGACATATAATCTCTCCTGATGTCTGTTTTACTTGCTTCTCCTTGTAATCACAATTCTGGAACATATGCTTGTAGGACTCTTTGATGTGCCATTCCTGTTAGAAATTATGAGTAAATTACTAGCAGTTTGGAGTGAAGGTTCAGATGGGTGTTACCAGTTGAGGGGTGTGTCCCTGCACAGTCTGACATTAATAGATTCTACTGAATTGTTATTACATGGGGAATGCAAGTAGTTACTGAATTAGCCAAAGGAGCCAGTGCTGTCTACAGATGGGAGTCTCTAGTTTGGGTTATGATGCAAGTCATATTTTAAGTCTCTTTAACGGTATTGTGGAGCGAAGCAAAGCATTCGAAGCGGAATTCAGTCCAAAGTTCAGGAATCTTTTATTCGCAATGAATCTAAATTTCCTTCCACTTCGTAGTAACAAATAGATTTTTCCTAAAATGGCGGCTGGACATGTTACAAAGTAAATGTAAGAAGCAGGGGAACGTGAGGTCACCCTTAATGCCATGCAGCCAGTTTCAATATTAGAATAATAAGGGTTTTCCAGAAATGGTTTCGGTTGTTAACTATATTTCAAACCGAAAACCAGAATTTCCCTTGGTGATTCCCCCATCGTGAATGATCATTGTCAGAAGTTACTAGTAAGGATTTTGAATGATATTGGTTACCAGGACAAATCTGGTAAAAGTCTTCCCACTCAAAGACAAATGGCAGCAAAATCCAAGATGGCTGCACTCCCACTACCATTCTCCAAGACCTGCAAAAAAGTTAAACAGCTAGAAGAGTATTTTTGAGCATAAGGAATCCAAAGCTACTAAAAGGCCCTACAAAGAATTAAATTATCAGTTGTCCATGGTCAGGGGTGTACCTAGCCTTTCTACTGCCTGAAGCGAAAACTGAAACAGCGCCCCCCCCCCATGCTAATTTCTTAACCTAACCCCTTTGCCACAATGAAAGCGCTCACTGCCTATGGCCCTTCCGCTGCCCCCCTCTTGCCCCTATCTGGTACCTGGCCTCATTGGTGGTGCACCGCTGCCCGTGGTAAACATATAGACTGCTCTAAAACAGTTTGCACCAATAGAGAATGAAGAGCAGAGTTGGGTGTGTAGGATCGGGGTGTTGGGGTAACAGGGGAGAAAGAGAGCTAATAGAACTAAGATCGCTTATAGTATAGTAAGGGTAAACGCACACGTTCAGGATTCATGTGTGGACAATCTGCAATGAAATCCGCAGGTGTTCGCAGGTAAATCCGTGCGGTCAATCCGCATCAACCGGTGCTGATTTGGTATGGATTTTCCGCATGCAGATTTTACTCTCCCCATTGAAGTGAATGGAGAAAATCCAGTCAGGAAAAATAAAATAAATTGACATGCTGCGGATTTTAAAATCCGCGCCGTAGGTCAAAATCCACGCGGAAAAAAATCGGCATCGTGTGCATGAGAATTTCAAATTCTCATAGAATACAATATACTGTACATGACCTATGGTGCGGATTTTCCGCACGCAAATCCGCACGCAATCCTAATCGTGTGCATTTAGCCTAAATGTTCGCTGCTGCACGCCCTCCTACCAGCACTCAAGGTTCCTGTACCCGCACCGAGATATGGGAGAAGAAAAGAAAGAGATGCTGGTGGCGCTGCTAAGAAGAGTTTTCATGTGTGAATAATTCAGCTTTTCGTCAGGCGATGTACTTACCTGATGAAAGGGTCAGTCCGACCCCGAAATGCATTGTTTGTCATCAAAAAGCCTGAATTCTTCCTCACACGGGTACACGTGAAAACTGTTCATTGCAGCGCCGCCAGCATCTCCTTCTTTTCTTCCTCCATATCTCCCTAAAACAGTTTGTAGCATGTAGGCTGCATCAACACAAGCTGCAGACTTTTCCCGTGTTGCAACTGCAAGGGAATTCCAAAGATTTCAGACCCTGAGTATATTAGTCTATTTACCTCTTTATTGAAAAATAGATCACATGCCACAAAAAACAAACAAAAAAAAAAAAAAAAAAAAACGAGCCTCATGCAGATATGTTGACCGGAAAAAAAGTTATGGCTTATGAAAAAATAAAAAAATTAAAAAATTGCATTTAACATGTAGAGAAAGTTAATACTAATCACTTACTAATGTATTGTGATTGTCCGTATTGCCTCCTTTGCTGGCTGGATTCATTGTTCCTTTGTATTATACACTGTTGGTTTCCTGTGATTATGGCCACTATTACAGTGCAGATATACGAGGCGGTCTGGATGGAGCTGCTGCTCATGGGTGCTTATGCGAGCCCCCCAAGGTCCCGGCCAACAGAGAGGCCAGCACTTTTTCCTATAGTGTGCAAGCACAACCACCGCTGCTGGATTGTAGGGTGGTCATAACCCCTGGAAACGAGCAATGTGTAATGTGATAGAAAAATTTATCAATCCAGCAAAGGAGGCAATATGGACGATCACAATACATTAGTGAGTGCCTTGTAGTGACCTTGTCAACGAGATAAATGCCATTTGCTGGAGTGAGACAACGCCTTTTAAGGCCAACATAGGCCTGGTCCACTGAAGAATTGACTTAGCTGGTTCACGCTGCCAAACAAATGAAATCCCTAAAAATAGCAGCTCTAAAACGTAATTTTTTTATTTGAATATTCTAAAAGTAATCAAAGAAACCTGGTCCTTAACCCCTTCTATCCCAGGCTAGTTTTCACTTTTCTGCCCAGGCCTATTTTTGCAAATCACGAACAGCCGGGCCCCTGCCCCCTGCCGCTGATCGAGCATGCACAGTTTCTGCACCCACCCAATCAGCACGCCATACATGTACGGCGCTGTTCGGGAAGGGGTTAAAGTAAAAGCAATAATTGAAAGATCAGCAAAAAACAATAACACTACGTGGCAGCTCATCAAAAGTCCAAATAAGTGCAAATCTCGCTCGTCAGATCATCTCGCACCGTGTGTGCTCTGTAGGGATGGGAGACACCGAGCTTGTGACAGACCACTGCAACTCGCTTGGCCTTTTTCCTTTCCGGAAAACGGTCTGTGATCTGGGCAGCAGGCTGGGGCCTCTTGGCTATGGGTGCAAGTAAAAAAAAAAGTTCACATTCTTTGCAGTTCAGGAGAAATTCATATTCCAGTTCATTTCAAGGCTATAGAAACCGTGAAATAACATCATCTCTCAGCACTGTTCTCTTGGCTGACAGTGTTATTGATGACAATATATGTAACCTTTGACTCTGTGTATGTGGAGGTCAAGAGAAACACTTACGTGGGGGGATGATTAGCTAGGGACCCCAAGAGCCTTTTGGGAACTTTCTTTGTGACACTGTTATTTTAGCTTTGTCTCAGATTATCAAATACCTTGGATAACCTAGTTAAAACTTATTGCACTGTGAAAGATATATATATATATTATCCACACACCTCTAATCATTGGTGAATACTTTTCGACTTTACATAAGAAACTATTAGTAACCAGTCTATGATTAACTGACTACAGTGCATTTAAAGGGGTTATCCAGTATTTTTATATTAACGTCTATCCTATGCGGTGGTGCTCAAAGGAGCTATGGTGAGCGCCACAGCCTCCTCACAGCTCACTAACTACAGCTCTGTACATTGTATAGTGGCTGTGCTTGGTATTGCACCTTAGCCACTGCCTCTTCATACAGTTGATCGGCTGGTGTCAGACCCCCGCCGATCTGATATTGATGACTAGTGTTGAGTGAATTGAGCTTCGGACCCTAGATCCTAAGTCAATTTGATCCAAACTTCGCTTTAATGCTGTACGGAGACAGGAAGGGACAGGTAGACCTGCTGGGGATCAACCACCGGAAGCAAAGAAAGATGCCGGTGGTGAGCCAGTGGCCACACGCACCAGGAGCACAACTGGCGCAACACAGGACCCTTGGAACTGGAAAGTCTACTGATGATGTCATCCTTTGCCAGGCACATTCCGCTAAAGAACAGGACACTTGGAAAATGGAAATTCCACTGATGATATCATCCTTGTAATCCGACTTCGGATTCATGTTTTAAAATGGTTTTAAACTTTAAAAATCAAATTCCGAAGTTATTCACCGAAGTCCCGGAGAGACTTCAGTGATAACTCCTTTTGCTTAATCGAAGCCTATACATTTTAATGCTGTACGGAGACAAATCTGGGTTTCATCCCTGGTGATGCTCTGCCAGGCCTCTACTGCAACTGTCTTCAGTTCCTGCTTGTTCTTGGGGCATTTTCCCTTCAGTTATGTCTTCAGCAAGTGAAATGCATGCTCAATCGGATTCAGGTCAGGTGATTGACTTGGCCATTGCATAACATTCCACTTCTTTCCCTTAAAAAACTCTTTGGTTGCTTTTGCAGTATGCTTTGGGTCATTGTCCATCTGCACTGTGAAGCGCCGTCCAGTCAGTTCTGAAGCATTTGGCTGAATATGAGCAGATAATATTGCCCGAAACACTTCAGAATTCATCCTGCTGCTTTTGTCAGCAGTCACATCATCAATAAATACAAGAGAACCAGTTCCATTCGCAGCCATACATGCCCACGCCATGACACTACCGTCCGTCTCTCCGCTTGTCATGCGGACAGACTGATCCGTCTTGTATCTTTTTTCACGGATCCGGCATTCAGGCAAGTCTTCAGTTTTGTTCGCCGGAGATAAAACCGTAGCATGCTACGGTTTTATCTTTTGCCTGATCAGTCAAAAAGACTGAAGACATCCTGATGCATCCTGAACGGATTACTCTCCATTCAGAATACATGGGGATATGCCTGATCAGATCTTTTCCGGTATAGAGCCCCTGTGATGGAACTCTATGCCGGAAAAGAAAAACGCTAGTGTGAAATTGCCCTAAAAAAACAGAAATATTTTAGTTTAAATAAACAATAAGCTGCAGTTTTCTGTAGCTCAATTGTCAACTTTGCTGTGTTGGCTGGGGAAGAGAAAAAATGGATGAAAATGTAATAACAGCTCTCTTACTGTATACTGTTAAAGGCCTAGAAAAATGTTGTGCTACATAGACCAATTAAGTTCTGTATGCATCTGCCCTGTGACTCTGTGGTCTCTTGGGGAAGGATGAGTTACAGAATCACTTCCTGTAATAATCAGTAACATTTCTCTATCAATTGACTTGCAATATTAGCATAAAGCACAGACTGTACAGGAAGGAAGTAAATACAGGAAATAACAAATATATGTCCAATGTATGTTAACCCCTGGAAAAACGGACCTGGTTTGGATCTTAAAGTGGTTTTCCAGTCCTCTATACTGGTGGCCTGTCCTCAGTTGTGTGTAGTGAACGGAAGTAGTTACTGCAGGGCTGCTCCCATTCACTTCATCTGTGTGGTGTTTGACCCCTGCTGATCAGATATTAATGGCCAGAAATTTAAAATACCATCAAACCAGAAAGCAAGTTTAAAGGGGTTCTACAGAAATTAAGAAAATGAAAATACTTAAATATTACTTTATTATAAATATAATACCAAATACTTTTAATTAGTTATAGTATAATGGCTCAATTTGTCTAGGGAGCAATTATTAGGAGAAATAAAATGGCCACTGTCCTATTAGTACACACAGAACCTGTCCTAATCACACAGGAAGACAAGTTACTTTAAAACACTGAACTAAAGAGCTACCTCAGCCTCATCTCTGCTTGTCAGGGATTATGATCATGAATACAGCTGATAAGATCTTCAACTGAATCTCTGTAGGAATGGAGTTCATGAGGAGACATGAAGTACCGAGAGGAGGATGTGGCTAATGCGCAGCAGCACTTGTATGCAGTATCCACTACCACAACCCCACATTACCACAGTCTGCCCTGTCCATCTTCTATGTACCTCATGTCTCCCCTCGAACTCCATTCCTACAGAGACTCAGCTAAAGATCTTCTGTATTCAGGATTATAATCCCTGACAAGCAGAGCAGAGAGGAAGATGAGGCGGCTCTTTAAATCAGTGTTGTGAAGTAACTTCTCCTGCTGTGTGATTAGGACAGGTTTCATGTGTACTAAGAGATGGAGGCCATTTTATTTCCCCGGATGATCGCTCCCTTGGTAAAATGAGTTATTATAACTAATGAAAGGTATTTTTGGAATAAATTTATAATAAAGTAATATTAAAGTTTTTTCATTTTCTTAATTCCCAGAGAACCCCTTTAAGAAGGAAGAATTTCTATTGTTTGTTTTTTTTCCTTTCCACTTTCTGAAACTTTTTACTGTGTACTATCTGGTGTAGAAAGGCTGTAACTCAGGATAAGTACAATATTAGGCTACTTTAACACTGGCGTTTTGGCTTTCCATTTGTGAGATCCGTTCAGGGCTCCCACACGCGGTCCAAAACGGATCAGTTTTGCCCTAATTCATTCTGAATGGAAAAGGATCCGCTCAGAATGCATCAGTTTGCTCAGTTCAGTCTGTATTCCGCTTTGGAGACAGACACCAAAAAACGCTGATTGCAGCGTTTAGGTGTCCGTCTGACAAAACTGAGCCAAACGCATCCATCCTGGCACACAATGTAAGTCAATGGGGACGGATCCGTTTTCTATAACACAATCTGGCACAATAAAAAACGGATCTGTCCTCCGTTGACTTTCAATGGAGTTCAAGACGGATCTGTCTTGGCTATGTTACGGATAATACAAACGGATCCATTCTGAACGGATGCAGACGGTTGTAATATCTGAACGGAAGCGTTTGTGCAGATCCATGACGGATCCGCAACAAACACGAGTGTGAAAGTAGCCTAAGAAATGTTATGTACAGTGGGATGCAAAAGTTTGGGCAATCTTGTTAATCGTCATGATTTTCCTGTATAAATCGTTGGTTGTTGCGATAAAAAATGTCAGTTAAATATATCATATAGGAGACACACACAGTGATATTTGAGAAGTGAAATGAAGTTTATTGGATTTACAGAAAGTGTGCTATAATTGTTTAACCAAAATTAGGCAGGTGCATAAATTTGGGCACTGTTGTCATTTTATTGATTCCAAAACCTTTAGAACTAATTATTGGAACTCAAATTGGCTTGGTAAGCTCAGTGACCCCTGGCCTACATACACAGGTGAATCCAATTATGAGAAAGAGTATTTAAGGGGGTCAATTGTAAGTTTCCCTCCTCTTTTAATTTTCTCTGAAGAGTAGCAACATGGGGGTCTCAAAACTACTCTCAAATGACCTGAAGACAAAGATTGTTCACCATCATGGTGTAGGGGAAGGATACAGAAAGCTGTCTCAGAGATTTCAGCTGTCTGTTTCCACAGTTAGGAACATATTGAGGAAATGGAAGACCACAGGCTCAGTTCAAGTTAAGGCTCGAAGTGGCAGACCACGAAAGATCTCGGATAGACAGAAGCGACGAATGGTGAGAACAGTCAGAGTCACCCCACAGACCAGCACCAAAGACCTACAACATCATCTTGCTGCAGATGGAGTCACTGTGCATCGTTCAACCATTCGGCGCACTTTACACAAGGAGATGCTGTATGCGAGAGTGATGCAGAGGAAGCCTTTTCTCCGCCCACAGCACAAAAAGTGCCGCTTGAGGTGGGCTAAAGCACATTTGGACAAGCCAGCTTCATTTTGGAACAAGGTGCTGTGGACTGATGAAACTAAAATTGAGTTATTTGGCCATAACAAGGGCGTTATGCATGGAGGAAAAAGAACACAGCATTCCAAGAAAAACACCTGCTACCTACAGTAAAATATGGTGGTGGTTCCATCATGCTGTGGGGCTGTGTGGCCAGTGCAGGGACTGGGAATCTTGTCAAAGTTGGGGGACGCATGGATTCCACTCAGTATCAGCAGATTCTGGAGACCAATGTCCAGCAATTAGTGACAGAGCTGAAGCTGCGTCGGGGCTGGATCTTTCAATAAGATAACGACCCTAAACACTGCTCAAAATCCACTAAGGCATTTATGCAGAGGAACAAGTACAACGTTCTGGAATGGCCATCTCAGTCCCCAGACCTGAATATAATTGAAAATCTGTGGTGTGACTTACAGAGAGCTCTCCATGCTCGGAAGCCATCAAACCTGAATGAACTAAAGATGTTTTGTAAAGAGGAATGGTCCAAAATACCTTCAACCAGAATTCAGACTCTCATTGGAACCTACAGGAAGCGTTTAGAGGCTGTAATTTCTGCAAAAGGAGGATCTACTAAATATTGATTTCATTTCTTTTTTGTGGTGCCCAAATTTATGCACCTGCCTAATTTTGTTTAAACAATTATAGCACACTTTCTGTAAATCCAATAAACTTCATTTCACTTCTCAAATATCACTGTGTGTGTCTCCTATATGATATATTTAACTGACATTTTTTATCATAACAACCAACGATTTATACAGGAAAATCATGACGATTAACAAGGTTGCCCAAACTTTCGCATTCCACTGTATTTCTAAATTACTGATTCATTTCAGTTGTAATCTGTATGTGGACACTGTAATGTCCTGAATTAAAGAGGTTTAGTACTTAGACGTTTATGACCTTAGGATAGGTCATCAATATCTGATTGGTCGGTATCTGACAATGTTAGACCCATCACCCACCGGCTCCTTTGTCCATAGATCAGCTGCTTTGGGCAGCCACTGGCATCAGAAACTATATTTGCTCACCAGCTTTACTGATATGGAGAACTTGAAAACCTTTCTCATGCATAAATACAAAAACTGTTCAAATACTGATTTCCTTTCAATATAAACTGTGATAGAAGCCGAAGAAAACCAAAAAAGTGCACAGATATAAATCTCCAGTAAAAAAAAATGGCATGTTTCTATTCTTGCCGAAATGATACATTAATAAGGCACTTACACAAGGCATTATTCATTCATTAATTAAAGTTTTTTGTTGAGCCATTTCTTAGTTGTATCTGTTTCTATCAAAATTATCAGACAACCAATATAGTGGCTATTACAGCTCCTTACAGATTGCCACACCACTTTCTTCAGGGCTACACACATATAATCGACCTAGTTGCATATTTTGCCAGATTTGCCATTCACAAGTCTGGGATGTTCATATCCTGGTGATTTTTTTTTTTTATGTCTAGGGGGAATTTCTCTTTAACCCCTCGGTGCATGATGATGTAACTGTACAGTTCCATACAAAAATAAGTTATATTTATCAGGATATGTGGAGGCAAAAACAAAAATAAATCCTGAGAGCCTGAAAAGGCTTAGATTTGATATCTGATCTCTTTTTACTGAGCATTACTCAATACTGTAGACTCAGCACATGAGGCAGCTGCATTCCTTGTACAGCAGCGTGAACTCGTGCTGATCTCATGGCCGGGCCTCTTCAAGGACTGGGATTGTCAGTGGAATTTCCAGTTTGGAGGATGTTTAACTTGTTATCCCTGCTCATTGTCCTAATCAAAAACATTGCATCACACAAATGCGGAATCTCCAGTGTTCTCAATGGTTGGGATTTTTAGTCTTTCTTATTAATATATTTTCCGATATCATGAACAATGTATCCAATGTTTATTAAGCACTTCTGCAGACCAGCAGAAAATAGCTTTTGCATTCTTTGATTTTCCCTTTCATGTTTTCAGGGTACTAAGTAACAACTCACAATTTACTATTTTATGTGGTTTCTGTTGAAGTCTATTATTAATTGTATTTTTAAAAAATCTGATTTAGTTTTTTTTTTTTACCTTCTCCTACAAAATGCTTTTTGAATATATCTTTTGCGGCCCCGTTGAAGTGAATGGGTCCGCATCCGACCCATAAAAAATGCGGATCAGATGTGGACAAAAAATTCATTTGTGTGCATGAACCCTAAGGCCGAATGCACACGGCCGTGAGCGGTCCGTGGTAACGCGGTCTGGATTCCTGCTGAGAGCAGGAGCGCACGGCGTCATTGGTTGCTATGACGCCATGCGCTTCATGCCGCCGCTGCACTACAGTAATACACTCGTACGAGTAATGCGAACCCAGTCTAAGCTGTACTGTACATCATTGGACAGAGCGCTTTCACATTGCGTGCCCCACTTGATCACAGGGTGGGCTGCAATGTAGATAATATAAGGAAAATGGTATATTACATGGATGCCTGTTGAAATAATTGAGTATCCATTGATTTCTGAGATGCTGAACCTGGCGCTTGCCTCTAGTACCATAAGTATAGAGAGAGCCCCTAATAAGGGTTATGAGAAGTGCCTATCTTTCTCAGCCAGACTTTAAAGGCTACGAACACCTTTGGGGATAAAAAAATTTATTATTACATTAATTATTATCATTTAATGTTTCTGTGTGTCGTTAAAAGATATCAACACTATCCACTATAACAGTGACATCTACAGCACCCCGCCCCCAAAACAGTGACCTCCACAGCTCGCCACCCCTTAACATTGACCCCCCCACAGTGCCCCGTCCCTTAAAATTGGACCTCCACAGCAGCCCACCCCCTTAACTTTGACCTTTACAGCCGCCTTCCCCTTTAACAGTGACTTTCCCAGCATGCCACCCCCTTGACAGTGACCTCCACAGGGGCCCGCCCCCTTAACAGTTGTCTTTAATGGATCTGGGGTGTGTCCTTTTGAGCATCTCACTCTAAGACAGCAGCACTGTACTGTGTCACAGCCACTATCTCTGGCTGTGACCTTCCGTCATTGCTTGTTCGGCACTCCTCGCTGAAGTTCCGTTCCTGTGTCATTTGAGGTTTCCTCAGTTCTGGTCAGCTCTCCTGGTGTGTGTTGTCTTGTCCTGCTCTGCTCCTGGTTTGTACTCTCTCTCCCATGCTGCTGACCCATGGGATCCGTGTCTGTCTGCCTGTGCTCTGTGGGTTTCCCTACTTGTTCATTTATGTTCTCTGATGTCCTCTTTCCTGTCTTTCTGTTCTGCCAGTTATGTTTTAGTTACTTTGTGTTTATTCTGATGTCTGTGTTCAGCAAGCCTTTGCAGCAGAGTGGCATGACAAGGCCATGCAGTTTACTACTGGTGGAGCAAGTCCTTCTCTGCTCATTGCCACTCCTGCTCCCTTGCGTGAACTCCTGCTTATATTATTAATATGACACAGGAACGGAACTTCAGCGAGGAGTGCCGAACAAGCAATGACGGAAGGTCACAGCCAGAGATAGTGGCTGTGACATACTGTTTGAGTGTGAGCTGCAGGGGGAAAGTCACTTCCCTCCCACCTCTGCAGCTGACAGAAGTTGATTTTTACCTTCATTTTTTCAATTCTGTCAGCTGAGGAGTGGAGGGGGAGTGGCCTAATAGGATCGGGGGCGTGTCCTTTTGAATAGCTCACTCTAAGACAGCAGCACTGTGCTGTATGAGTGTGAGCTGCAGAGAGAAAGTCACCCTCCCTCCCACCCCTGCAGCTGACAGAAGTAGATTTTTACCTTCATTTTTTTAATCCCCGTTGGCTCAGGAGTGGGAGGGGCGTCGTCTAACCAGATCAGGGATGTGGCTGAGTGGTACCTGGAGGCGTGGCTTATCGGGGCCTGGGGGCGGGGTTTTAAGTCTTATGAGGGTGGACACATTGTGGCAGGGGGCGTGTCTGGACTTCTTCCTGCAAGAGTGACGCCCCTCTGGCACCTAACTGGCTCATTTGCATACCAAATAAACAGGATTTTCTGAGGATAAAAACATCTATTGCTGGAACAAAGGCCCATCTGGAAATAAGGTACTAAGTGCTATTAGGCCATGGCTTTACCTCAATAGCGATTATCCTGGTGATTTCCTTTAAAGCTGACCTACAGCAGTAAAAATAAATGGCTGGGTTGCTATGAAAACCTGGAGTAAAACTGAGTATGTGGAGGGCTAATGGCCTGCGAGTTTCTATTGGCTGATAAGGGTAATGTGACCAAGCTTCTATTGGCTAATGCATTTTTTGGGAATATCTCGGGAACGGTACGTCCTAGAGAGCTGAGACCTGGTCGAAAACCTTCCCGGACACCTGATGTACCTGTGTGCCAAATTTCGTGATTGTAAATGCGACTGTGCGGATTCCTTTAGCGGACATACACACACATACACTCAGCTTTATATATTAGATATAGAATCCTTTTTTGTGTACAGAGCTGACATGCTGTAGTAGCAGCCTGTGGGTTTTCTGTCTTTTCCGTCATCTGGGCAGCTGACCGACTCCTTATCTCTGCTCTCTCTCTTACATTATAGACACTCATTATAGCTCAGCTCTTATCTTACTGATAAGAATGTGGCTTAAATAAGTGTTTATGACCTCTCAGTAGTTTAGAGATAAGGGTTATTAGATAACCAGCACAAAGTAAAGGGAGTCCCAGGCTATGAGCTGTACGCTACGATTGGCCAGCGCTGCAGCAAGGGACAACCCTAATACAACAACTCCGCCCAGTACAACAGAGGGAGCTACAGACACCGGAGCCTATACCGGGCGAACGGAGCGGCGCCCAGACATACTAGTAAGTGCAGGGGGCCCCCTGGGCACCGCTCTGCCCACTGATATAGTTAGTTTTTAGTTTTTAAACTAGTGAAAGGTCCTCTTTAAGTACCATGTAACATTATAACCAACAGAATGGGATCTGTCCTCTACCTTCATTATATCAAATACTATATTTCATCTAACAATTTAGTAATAATTTACTTACTGTATTTGAGTTATTATGAGTTGTGCCGAGAAACAATGTGTTAAATTACGTTTCACATTGCATGACAGGCAAATCTATTGCATCATGATCACACTGTGGAGATGACCCAACCACAACGAATTAAATGACATACCACTTCTTAAACATACAGTACACACATTTCATTTAAATGCTATGAATACCTCTGGAGTGCAATTTTTTTATATGATTGCATTTTCCTCCTTTTGGGCTAAAAATAATTTGTTTTCAATTGGTTTTTGTTCTATAGGGTTAGGTTTCAGTCTATCTGCAGAGTATCTTGCTGGAGTTTCTCACTGAACCATCAAAATGGCTTGCTTCTGTTTTTCTGCTGCAGAACACATACAAAATGCAAAGCTTCTTAAAAGGGTTGCCTGTCACAGACGTACCAAGGCATACGCACGTCCCCGCGACAGTGGGTGACAGAAGATCTGTGAGACTGGCAACACATGCTTTGATCTGACAGGTTTCCTTGTGGATCAAGAGACATCTGTGTTGTTTCTGATACTGGCCATAGCTCTAACCTCCAGGTGTTGCTATTGTGGTCATTTAACTTTCCAGTAGCTATGACCGCAGTAGGAACTCAGCCGAGAACCAAACACCAGCAGACCACAGATACCACTGAAGCTATAAGCCGCACAGCAATATGGGAGAAGCAACTATAAATAAGGAAAGTTAAATGACCACAATAGTAACACAGACGTCTATTGATCCACAAGGAAACCTGTCAGATCAAAGCACGTGTTGCCAGTCTCACAGATCTTCTGTCACCCACTGTCGTGGGGACATCCGTATGTCTTGGTACGTCCGTGAAATTGCCCCATATGATTAAACATTTTGAAGAACCGTACAGTTGCCAGCCACGTTGTCCCCATATGTTGTAACAGCTGTGGTGATCCTTTAAAAGTGTCAGCTACACTGCCCCCTTTAAATTTCTACACTTAGAGCCCTTTCTATTACCAGCAGTCAGTCCTGGTCCTGCTAGTTGCTGATCTATGGCTGCAGGGACTGCCGTTTGTCTGTGTTGCTTGTGTAGTATAAGATGTGTACTTGTCTAAGCATACACTTGTACTATAGCACCATACATTTAAGGTGCGCTGTAGATAAAAATTAATGTTCATTTTTTCATGTCTCCTGTTTTTTAAATCAGATATTTGATTATTAGAAGCTATTCCATACAGAATACTCTAAATGAGATACATAGTCATTGACTTCCATTTTCCAAGTGTCCTGTTCTTTAGCAGAATGTGCCTTGCAAAGGATGACATCTGCAGCGTCCCACTCAGGACACGTGGGAACTGCAAAATAGCTTTAAAACTGCATTATCATATTGCATGTCATTTTGTATTGCAACACCTGTTGTATCCCTGTTCGTAGGCTGGTCTAGTGCAATTTATACATCCCACCACTAGATGGGGATAGCACTTAGGTCATATAAATACTTAAGTCATGCCTAGTGAGACAGATTAGTTGTAGGTGAGTCCTCAGTTAGTTTTGAGAGAGTGCAGATCTGGCACTTCTGCTCAGATAAAAGTCTAGTCCAGAAAGGGACAAAAGAAAGGAAAGACTTAAAATCCAAAGGATAAAAGCCACAAACCAGGCATAAAAGACCTTTGGGAATCCAGGTGAAGGATACTATAGCCACAGGCAACCTCACCAAATAACTCTGATTTATTAGGGACCTAAAGCAAAGTCACCTACCAGAACTACTGATACCGAACCTTCAAGCTAAGCTAAACCCAGCCAAAGCTATTAACAGTGGATCAACAGGATTCCTTTAAATTGCAAAAGACTGTACTCTGTCTGGATGTATATGCCGCAACTGGAACCAACATCAGTAAAAGTTGTGAGTTGTATCCTACCACTGTCTACTTCATTCTTACCATTGGTTGTACCACCATTAACGGTACTGGCGTCACGACAAATAACACCAAGGGACCCAGCCGCCACAAGTACCCTAAACATCACTGCCACCAAGGGCACCTCAACCACCATCTTGGCTGGTGCTTCCCTACCACAGAGCGTGCACCGGAGGATTTCGTGCTGTCTTCCTCAACACTGTGCTGCCAGCCCAGGAAGGCTTTCTGCTAACCGTGAGTAAACCGATGAACTGTGTTATTATTTGGCCCCTCATCGGCCCACTATGCACCTCACGTGTTGCCCCTGCGGTTCTGGCTGGCTGCACATCATCAGTAGAATATCCAGTTCCTAGGGTCCTGTGTTGTGCCAGTGGTCCTTGCCAGCTGGCATCCAACTGAAGGTTGGCGTCAACACCCGGCATACCAAGGCAAGTTCCAGGGCCCACAGCTACTGCGGGGGCCCACAGCACAGCTGCCAGAAGCGATGAGTGCTTCGATCAATACAGATAGAAGCGCTCATTGCTGGAGTCAGGGATCTGCGGTACTGTCACTCACCGCTCAGCTCCCCGCGCTCCTCCCCTCATTTAGGCCAGCGCCGCTCTGAATGGTGAAGCAGGAGGACTTCTCCCCACTCCATTATTCAGCCTGCAGGCACAGATCGCGCTGCCGGCCTGTGTGGGCGGAACATAGAATCTGATAATCTGAATAAGCTCTGCCCACACAGTGCTACAGCACTATCTGTGCCTGCAGGGAAGAGAGGACTGTGAGCTTCAGGAACGGGACAAGGTGAGTAGCTACTGTGTTTTTATGTTTTTAATACAGAGGGGTCACAGAGGACTTTATTACTATGGAGGGGGCGCAGAGGTCTTTATTACTATGGAGGGGGCACAGAGGTCTTTATTACTATGGAGGGGCACAGAGGACTTTATTACTATGGAGGGGGCACAGAGGTCTTTATTACTATGGAGGGGCGCAGAGGTCTTTATTACTATGGATGGGGCACAGAGCTCTTTATTACTATGGAGGGGCACAGAGGACTTTATTACTATGGAGGGGGCGCAGAGGTCTTTATTACTATGGAGGGGGCACAGAGGTCTTTATTACTATGGAGGGGGCACAGAGATCTTTATTACTATGGAGGGGGCACAGAGGACTTTATTACTATGGAGGGGGCACAGAGGACTTTATTACTGTGTAGGGGGCACAGAGGACTTTATTACTATGGAGGGGGCACAGAGGACTTTATTACTGTGGAGGGGGCACAAAGGTCTTTATTACTATGGAGGGGGCACAGAGGTCTTTATTACTATGGAGGGGGCACAGAAGACTTTATTACTATATAGGGGGCACATAGGTCTTTATTACTATGGAGGGGGCACAGAGGGCATTTCTACTGTGGACGGGGCACAGTGGGTATTACTAATGTTAAGGGGGCACAATGGGCATTTCTACTATGATGGGGTCACAATGAGGATTATTACTATGAAGGGGCATAATGGGGATTATTACTGTGAAGTGGCACACATAGAGCATTACAACTGTGAAAGGGGCACAGAGAGGTTATAACTACTGTGAGGGGGCACACGTCTGTACAAAACTACTGTGAAGGTTGTGTAATGAGGGCAATACTACTGTGAGGGGGTACCATTTTTTTTAAAGTATTGGGGGGGGTGCCAGAGAAAGTACCCGCCCCGGGTGCCAAACACCGTAGGCACGCCACTGAAGCAGGGAACTATTTGCTCCCCGCTCCATCATTGAGCCACCAGTGCTCCACAGCAGCAGCAGTACAATGTCCTCACACATCGTCCTGCTGATCTGTGTAGGAAGAGGAGCTGGGCAGGCTGGGAATCAGCCTCTTCTCCTCCTACACAGCAGCGCGATGTGTCACAGTATCCTGCTGCTGCTGATGGGGAGCGCAGATCATAGGAGGAGCCAGGTGATTGAGGCGAGGAGTATTTATTGATTTATTTAATGCACTTATATAGCGCTACTATATTCCATAGCACTTTACAGACATTAGCAACCAACTGTCCCCAATGGGGCTCACAATCTAAGGTCCCTCTCAGTATGTCTTTGAAGTGTGGGAGGAAACCGGAGTACCCGGAGGAAACCCTCACAAACACGGGGAGAACATACAAACTCCATGGAGATGTTGTCCTTAATCGGACTGAGCCACCGTGCTGCCCATATTGTTTGTTTTGCACATCTGGGCATAACCACTGTGAAGGCAGCACTGGGCACATATCTTGGCATATCTACCGTAAGAGGGCACATATCTTGGCATATCTACTGTGAGGGGGCACATATTTTGGGATATCTACTGTGAAGGGGGCACATATCTTGGCATATCTACTGTGAGGGGACACATATCTTGGCATATCAACTGTGAGGGGGCACATATTTTGGGATATCTACTGTGAAGGGGGCACATATCTTGGCATATATACTGTGAGGGGACACATATCTTGGCATATCAACTGTGAGGGGGCACATATTTTGGGATATCTACTGTGAGGGGGGGGGCACATATCTTGGCATATCTACTGTGAGGGGTCACATATCTGTGAGTAGACCTGAGGGAATGAAACACTGGCTAGAAAATAAAAGTAGGCACATAAGGACTAATTCACATATATCCGCTCTGTAGCATGCTCTGTGTAAGATATTTAATCTATAATACATGCAGTTTCATTGCTGTAAGCGCCGTGCAAAATTCCCAAGGGCCCACATGAACATGGAGCCAGCCTTGACCCTACTGCTCTTGGTGGGTGTAGCCACTGGGTCACCACCAGCATCTTGTCTTCTTTCCGGTGGTCAATCCCCAGCAGGTATTCCTGTCCCTTCCCGGGAAGGAAGGTGGGGACAACGGAGCACTCATCCACTGCATCTTGAGGTTCTGGTAGGCCTAAGAGGCCTGCTTTTTCAGCTTCCTTTGGAGCATGCACATCTTTCTCAGTCTATTAAAGCCTCAGTGTGCACTTTTCCAATCTTCATCCAGCCTATGGCAATATTCCACTGGGTATATAAGGCACAATACCACTGGAAGGGATGCATGAGCAATAGTATTTCTAGCTTGCTATTTCCTTGCAAGGGTGTACTGTATACGTTCTGATCTCCTGTGCCCGACCTCAGCCTGATTATCAGATCTGACCTTATGCTGCTGACCTGAGCTCTTCCTGTCTCTCATATTTATTCTGTGCTGCCCATCCCATAACTCACTTTGCCTCACTGGAGGCCATACATTTTAATGCTCTACAGAGACGTGTCTCCATACAGCATTAAAATGAAGTTTTGAACGAATCGACTTTGGATCTAAGATCTTAAAGAGGACCTTTCACTAGAATAAAACATCTAAACTAAGTATACAGACATGTAGAGCGGCGCCCAGGATCTCCCTGCACTTACTGTTATACCTGGGCGCCGCTCCGTTTGCCCGGTATAGGCTCCGGTATCATCATAGTTAGGCTCCACCCAGGGGAACTTGCCGGCGTCTCATTCTCCCATGCTGTAGCGCTGGCCAATCGCAGCGCTCAGCTCATAGCCTGAGAGAGAAAAAAGCCTCTCAGGCTATGAGCTGAGCGCTGCGATTGGCCAGCGCTACAGCATGGGAGAAGGAGACGCCGGCAGGTTCCCCTGGGTGGAGCCTAACTATGAAGATACCGGAGCCTATACCGGGAGAACGGAGCGGCGCTCAGGTATAACAGTAAGTGCAGGGAGATCCCTGGGCGCCGCTCTACATGTCTGTATAGTTAGTTTAGATGTTTTATTCTAGTGAAAGGTCCTCTTTAAGCACGATTCGCTTAACAATAAGATTCCTAACCTTTTACCTGACCTCAGATTGTTTTTTTTTTTACAAGGCTTTAATACGAGTTTTAATCTTGTGAGTATAACAATACATGGACATTTAAAAGTGCACGTGGATCCCACCCAGGGTGCTTGTTCCTTTGCCTTCTGATTGCTCATTCAGGTATTTCCTGGAACACTGTAAGTGTGAACATACTGTAGGTCTGAAGATGCTGCTGAAGCTACATTGAAAGGAGAAAAAAAAACTGGTGATACAGCCGGCTTCAGAGTGAAGTTTTAGGCTCATCGGGAGGAGGACTGCAAGCACGATGAGGAGGTTTGCAAGTGAAAGTTTAAAGAAACGTATAATAAACACAGATAATACATTTGAAGACATTTTGTTCTATAAATTTTCTTTTTAAAGTAGAGATGCTAATGGAATTACTGAAAATCTCCAGGTCACCCAATGCTGCTTTATATATCAATAGACCAGCAGATATACTCCAAAAGCAGTCTTGTCATAATTCATGTTTTGTAATAAATAACTTATGTTTTTATAATCTGGGAACTTGGGTGCTTCTTTGGTCTTAGGTGCCAGGATATTCAGTGTTAGGAAACCTACAGAATTACATATTGGTTGAAAGCATTAACATATTCGTGTTTGGTATGCCCGGGTCGGGAAACATATCCTGTAAAACTTGTTGGTCATATTATCCCAGAGATCCTTTCAAGAAGTTTTGGCTCAAATAAGAATTATGCCAGACAACTAGTGATGAGTGAAGTATTGGAACATTCGATTCGGCTGTTTCACTGAATTTTACAAACAAATTTGCTTTGTGATGAATTACTTTGTCACAAAGTGGTGGGTACAATGAAAGGGAGACGCTCCCCGTCATTGTACCCCTCAGATGCCGCGTTCATAGCTGATCGAGGCACCTGACATCACTATTACAGTGTAAATTTTTTTTTTAAATTTATAAAATCATACTTACCCTACAATACATCTATTTGAGCGCGAAGAGCCGACCGCCGCTATCTTGTAGATCCAGCGAGAAATCATATGTTTCCGCGTACAGGGTTTCGCATGGGATCTTCAATCAAGATGGCAGTGGCCGACTCTTCACGCTCAAACAGAGGAGGTAAATTTGATTTTTTTAAATGTTGTACCGCCTTCAGGGGAAATCAGTTTGTTACCACGAAGCACGAGGAAATTCGGCTTCTTAGCAAATCGAATTTTCCCTGAAATTCGGGCCGAATTCCACTTTGTGTAGTTCGATTTGCTCAACACTACATACAACTTTCCACTATATTTAGCTTCCTGTCACATGACTAAGAAGAAGGTGAATGGGGGGCCAGCGAAGACCCTTTAAAAATTGCATACTGTACACCACACATGGTTCAGATACCCAGAGATACACCTCGTGGTAGGTTTGGTCGAACTTCCCACTGTTCTCCCAGAGTGGATCCCTCAC
Organism: Bufo bufo; assembly: GCF_905171765.1. Lineage (NCBI taxonomy): Eukaryota > Metazoa > Chordata > Amphibia > Anura > Bufonidae > Bufo > Bufo bufo. Next base: position 81,889,359 of record NC_053394.1, on the reverse strand, counting down.
CAATCTAATTGGCATGCGATTCGTTAGTTTATTTTTGTACTCTTTGCTTGTCTGTATGTTCTTTTTGTAACCTGTTAGCACTGTCGTTCCTGGCTGCTGTAAACGCACTCAAACCCTCTTTATTGTGTTAACATTGAAAGCCAATTTGATAAAGGTTTGCCTGTCGTATGCTAACATGCAGTGTGTTCCTGTGAGTGCTGTGCATCTATAACTATGGTTTTCCGTCAGCCGCTCTGATGGATGGTAGCGGTGTTGTGTATGGATGTGTTTGGGGGTTATTTCACTCCTTGGTAGCCTAAGGTATAAGGTGAGTGTGAAAGCGAGGTTGGAACCGAGTTCATCCTTACAGTCACATCCAGGGTCACAGGAGCAGTGAATGACAGGCTGCCCCTTGTGGCCTGTCTTGTTGCATGTGTGAGTAATCGTGACAACCACACACAGTGCAATGTGACTAGAGATGAGCGAAGTTTTGAAAAATTTGATTTGTCTGCTTCGCCAAATTATATAAAAAAATTCAGTTTGTGACTAATTACTTTGTCACGGAGTGCATTTTTTTGTGAGTAGCGGGTACAATAACATGGAGCTGCAATAGCTGCGATAGCGCCCCCCCCTCATTGTACCCCTCAGATGCCGCGTTCATACATGATCGCGGCATCTGAGAGCAAAAACAGAGTAAAATTAACAGAATTAATTTTTTTAATCATACTTACGGCCTCCATTTGCTTGCAACGGGCGCGGAATCTCGTGCGGGGCCAGATGACGTTGTCACTCCGGCTGTCATGTTGAAGTCACAAGTCACCACGCACGGGATTTCAGCTGAGATCTTTAATCAAGATGGCGGAAGCCGGCCCGTCGTGAGAAAATGGAGGAGGAAAGTATGATTTTATTTTGTTTTTTACACTATTTCAGGTTAAATTCGGATCAAATTTCATTTGGTTGGATACAATTCGCTCAACTCTAATTGTGACAAAAAACAAACGTCCACAACATGCAGTTCTCCCTGTAAATAAAAGTGCCGCCTGGCCACAGCAAAAGAGCTGTTCTGCTGCGGTGAAAGCATCGTTTATTGCAGCCATTACCACAAAATTGCTGCAAATAGTGCGTATTTTGCCAAATCACGCAATATACTTGACTTGTAATAAATTTGACTACACGGAAACCTTCTGCTTCTTGCCCAGACATTCAGCTATTGTTAGTATACCATAAAGATTCCTGCCTTGAGGTGCATTCACCGTGACAGTTTTGGCATGTCTTTGGTGCCATCATTTGCATAAAATTGCAGTACAATGCCATGAGGGGCCGTCTAGCAATCACAGCACCGATGACCTTGGATGTGACTGTAAGGGAGAAATTGGCTTCCAGTCTTGCTTTCACACTTGCCAAACGCATTAGGCTACAATGGAGTGAGGTAACCCCCAAACAAGTCCGCACACCCACACACAACGCTGCCTCCATCAGTCAGTACTGCCGATGGGACACCCTGTCGCACAGAACTCACAGGAACACGTTATGTTCCAGCATACGACAGGCAAACCTCTGGCACATTGGCCTTCAATGGTAACACAGCAAAGTGGTAGTTAGAGGGTGTGAGTACATTTAGGGCAACAACGACTTATTAAATGATGGCACCAAAAAGAAGTGCAAACTTGTCAGTGTGAATACACTTTTGATGTGTGCAGGGGACACAGTGAACACGAAAAACTGCTGTACTGAAGAGATGGTGGGTGATCTCTAACCTACATAGAGATGGCTCCTTCCTCTTATGTACGTCTCCCACAGTTCTTCCTTCATACACTCACAACTAAGGAACTCTCTCCTTATACCTTTGGACCTCCCTCCTTTGCTTCCTTACAAACTAAGGAGGGTCTACGATGACTTGTAAACCCACTGTCCTACTGTGGGGATGAGTCACATAGGGTCAGAATAAGAACGTTTTCAATGTGCTACCTCCTTTTTCCTGGCGCCCTGGGCACCTTCCATATCATGCCTTATGGCAAATACGGTACTGCCTGGGTGGGGGGAAAAAGTTTATATTGAGTCTTTAAATCTTGAGATTCATGCAAAAATGAAATTAAAGGAGTGACATATTAGACACTTGGTGCTAACATTGCCCGGAGAACCAACTCATTGTATTGGCAGTAAGGATCATTCCTTGAATCCCTTATCCGGTCAGCATCTGAGGAAACATGCATATATAGTACACTAATACACGAGGGTAGCACCATGAAGACACATCTGTCAATAGGTTAGGCTGTGTGGGGGACAAGGTCTGTGGTTGTAGCTGAAAATAATGATGTGACATAAGTCACTTTGAAATAAATATTTTTTCATGGTTTCCTTAAAGTTGGAAATGTGAGTGAGAGAAGGTTCTTCAGCTGCTGCTTTATACAGTACTGTGTGTATTAGACCCAATACTATGCTAAAGGTATTATAATATACTATACTACTAGAAGAAGGTATCAAGACTATTAGAAGTCACTTCAGAGGTGACCTATTTAAATGTTCTTGGCCTGTAGTCTCATGCTATAAAATTTTTAAATTATAATGAAACTCCTTGGTGACTCGTTAAGGGGTTTTTCACCTTAGGAGGTCTTTAAGCCAGATTGGTTGCTGCAGTGTGTCACATCAGCAGCAGGAAGACGGTAAGTATGCTCCCTCCGTAGGTCCGGCGATGCGTATGTGTGTGTGTGGGGGGGGTCTGGTAGAAAGGTATAAAACCACTTTAATATTCTTATTAATAGTAGTATACAATCCACTAGTATTATCCCATACAAAAAATTCCATAGAGGGAAGCAAATAAACTTTCAAACAATTTTCGAAATACGAACAAAAGTTTCTTGGCTTTTCATTTTATCCACTTTTGCCTATGCAACAATCCTTATTTAAAGGGGTTGTCTGGGTTCAACCCTCCAGCCCCCCTGACATAATGCTGTCCTTTGTCCTGTGCTTAATTGCACTGTCCTAGCTTGCAAAATAGTTAGGGCAGCGCTAAAGATCGCCCATCGGTGACGTCACCACGAACACTGTTAGGCGGAAGCCTCCACCTAGCAGTGTAACAGTACAAACAAAAAAGCCTTTGCCCTGTGCGATTCAGAGCAGGGCAAGGGAGAGCATCAGAGTATAAAATGCTCTGATGCTCATTTCAGGGGGGCCGGAGGGGTGAAGATGGGGATATGTCTGGGTTCACCTCTGCAACCCCTTTAAGGGCTTCACTAGTATTTTAAAAAGTGCTGAACAGCAGAGCACGCATAAATGAATTGTTATAGGTGGTGAGAACAAAGATTAGAGGGACATTTCCATCGTAGACATTTATGACATATCAGCAGGGTACAGTATGCCATAAATGTCTGATATCTGAGACCCTCACTTATCGGGAAAATAGGGTTCCCACGACCCCAATTTGCCAGTTTAACCTGGAAAAGTAAATGGAGAGGTGGTTATGTGCAAGTGTTTTTGATGGCAATACCTGTCTCATAGATTTTCAGTTCATAAATTAGGCTACTTTCACATCTGCGTTTTCCTTTCCAGTATTGAGATCCGTCAGAGGAAACGCTTCAGTTTTGCCCCCATTTGTTGTCAAAGGGGACAGAACTGAACTAAAGGGAACAGAGTGGACCAGAATGCATTCCGTTCCGTTTTGTTGTGTTCCCACGACGCACACAAAAGTGCAGCAAGCAGCGTTTTTGAGTGCGTCCTGGGATACCGAGCAAGGCGATTTTTCCGACACAGTGCCAATTTACTTGTTCCAGAAAAGAAAGAACATGTTTTATACTTGTCTTACAAAATCCGGCCCACGGACCCATTAAAGTGAATGGGTCCAATACAGACGCACAATGACTGCATCCGTAATTTGTGTATCCCCGACAAAACGGATGAGGTTGTGTGCATGAGGCCTAACACTAGCAATTTTTTGGGATGGTGTGCAGTAAATGAAGGCCCCCAATGGACGAGGATGGTCACATAACATTCCAAAAGAGGCATTTTGGGACAGGAGTACCTGGGCTATTAATAAGAATGACTGCAATAAACTGGTAGCGATTTAAAATATCGGACATTGGTGCACATGGGACAGCAAATAAAGGCACATTATATGTGGGGTGCCCAGCAAAATGAAAGATACAATGGTCACCATGGTCTGTCAAAAATCTAAAATGTGGGCCTAAAAGGGAAGTGGGCCAGGCAGGTTGGATTACAACTACATCTGTTTTCCCCCAGAGATAAGCGGTGACCGTGCTTATCTCCCCTAGGGAAACAACATGCAAACATACACCTATTGTGCTGCTTGATAGCTATCTCATACTGTATCTAGGTCCTGCTTCATTACTATTAATCCCCATCGTTTACATCAGTTATTGCCAACCTGTGGCTCTCCAGCTGTTGCCATATACCAGTGATCGCTAACCTCCGGCACTCCTGCTGTGGTGACTCCCAGCATGCTCCATTCTTTTCTATGGAGTTCTGAGAACAGCCAAGCAAGTGTGCATCTTGTGAGTTGTAGTTTTACCACAGCTGGAGTTCCGGAGGTTAGCCATCACAGCTATAGGCCTCATGCGTTGGACACCCGTGGCCGTATTGCGGCCCGCAAACGGCGGGTCGGCAATTGCCGGCCGTGTGCACCCCATATCACGGATGCGGACCCATTCACTTGAATGGGTCCGCAATTCCGAAGATGCGGAACGGAGTCACGGAAAGGAACACCAGAAGCACTATGACTTGTCATTTTTTTTTTCCGGTGCGGACATACCACAGACCCATTCAAGTTGAATGGGTCCGGCCCGGTGCACGGATGTTGCCCATGCATTGGGGACCGCAATTGCGGTCCCCAATGCACGGAACGGCCGCACAACGGCCATGTGCATGAGGCCATAGACTGTCAGGGCATGATGGGAGTTGTAGTTTTGCAACAGCTGGAAAGGCACAGGTTGGGGACCACTGGAGCAGAGTACACCGAGAAAGTCGCTCCAAGCGACATACAAGGTCCAGGCAGCTGCTGCCCTTAGTTTAATGCTCTTCCCATGCCAACCTAAGAGATAAAACGGTCTTTACTTTCTTCATTGTCAAAGCATTTTCTATTGGCCACTTGTGTGTTATATCTGCATGTTATATCATTTTCACTCATGAATTCCTTTTTAATGGATATACCATACATCCCAAAACTTTCACACATAAGGGCATCCAGACAGACATCAAAGACAACGATATCTATTTAAAAAAATCAGAATTTAATAATTATTCTTCATTGATACAAATATAAAACATTAATAAACTGTAATAAATACATTTATAATTTACAACAACATGTACAAAAAATAGTACATACTTTTCTGGCATTGTTTGGGAGCACAGCCAGCTGTGTTCAGTGCAAACGTTTTATTCCATGAAATCTGCACATTTTTCCCATTCAATAAAATAATTTATCCAGCAAATTCTTCATCATCTTATCAAAACCGTAAACTGCTTTCTATCTGTTTTAGCACTTTCTTAATACATTCCTGAAATCACTTTCCGAACCCTTCACTTCAATAAATATACCCCTTCTTCAGCTTTCAGTATATAGCAATGTAGCAAAGATGAGTTTGACATTTGTGTGACATGTGTTTTTGTTAGTTGTCACTGTGCAAAAAAAAGAATCAAATTCAGCTCTGCTACATCTGCACTTATAATACTGTCAATCCAAATGACACATGCACAAACTGTCTATTAACACTTACTGTAAGCAATTCTATTAACACCCTCTGTAAGCACATTCTTTACCATTTGCTCTATGGTCATAGTAAACCAATCGCTTTATACACTTAATATCATCACTTTAGTCTTTACATCACAATTATTCACATAATGATGTCTGAAATTGAATATTTCTACATATTTATAATAAATAAATTATCCTTCTGAAATGAATGTATGTACTAAACGGCATCGGACACAATTATTGTCACATTAATGTACTATAAATAAATTAATTAATACTCAGGAGTAAGACATAAAGTTCATTTACCCCCTAAGGGCGCAGTACTTTGCTGCATTGTGCAGGTAAATGCATGTTCATAGTTAGTCAATGTTGAAGTTTAATGTCCAGTTATCATTTAGTGACCATGCATCCTTGATTGACAAGGAGCAGGTAGATGGTGCAAGGTACAGGTTTGGACCATTCAGCCTTGATGGACAAGGAGCAGGTAGATGGTGCAAGGAACAGGTTTGGACCATTCAGCCTTGATGGACAAGGAGCAGGTAGATGGTGCAAGGCACAGGTTTGGACCATTCAGCCTTGATGGACAAGGAGCAGGTAGATGGTGCAAGGAACAGGTTTGGACCATTCAGCCTTGATGGACAAGGAGCAGGTAGATGGTGCAAGGCACAGGTTTCGACCATTCAGCCTTGATGGACAAGGAGCAGGTAGATGGTGCAAGGAACAGGTTTGGACCATTCAGCCTTGATGGACAAGGAGCAGGTAGACTGTACAAGGCACTGTTTCAGTACCACTTACTGACTATTCAACCTTGAAGACACAGTCACAGATGTAGCACATGGTGCATCTACCCACTTGCTCCTGAAATGCAAATCAAGGTCAAGTTCTGACCATTCATTCAGTCCATTGCTTGGTTCTTAAGGTTTCTTCTGATCTTTCTTCTGTGCTATAGTATTAAACAACTTGTCCCAATGAGTGAAGTAAGGTGCATAATTAGACACAAACTTTTCATGATGGAGATCGTGATGATTTGGTCCGCCACATAAGCCGAATGGTACTAAGTTGTGCATAGACCATGGCAAGTCATAGCCACAATGATCTTCCACCGACAGGTAGATATGGACGATGAAGACGGCCATTTCAGTCATTGGGTGACAACCCAGCAAGATGGGACTGACGTTAGCAAAGAATCCAAGAGACAACATCTCCCAGGAACTGGAATACTGTGTCGCCAGCACAAAGGTAGCGGTGTACTTGTGATGCATCTTGTGAAAGTTTTTATACAGCCAGGGAATCTTGTGGTGCAGCAGGTGCCAAGCAAAATACTGGAAGTCAAACAGAAGCATACAGGCAATGATGTCCAGTATAAATCGATGCAGTTTTGGTGCCACAAGTGGTAAATCGACTGGTCTCCAGTACCAGTAAGCAACAGTCAGTGGAAATATGAATACCAAGTGGCTGTAAACGGTGTGTGCCAAGCAGTGTAGCACCATAGCCAAGGTAGGTCTGGACTTTGGCTGTACTTGATATTTCTTCAGAGCAGGTATTTTGTGACAGAGGGCATCCAGTGCTAGGTAAGGAAGGCAGAAGAACATGTAGACAGAGAAGGAGAAGATAACTGGATAGAAAGGCGATCTAATCACATGTTCTTTAGAGGTGACAAAGTCCCATATTGGCTGCAGAAGAATTGAGCCTGAATCTGCTTTTTCTCTCCAGGTGGAGAGGTCTGGGAGCTCTACTTGCATGCTGTTGTTCATTCTGTGTAATGTGCTCTCACAGGTCTGCTTGGGGAGAATATATAGCCCTCCTACTTCCTCCCTGACGCCTATCAGCTTCAATTCAGGGAAATCCCAGATAACTTTCCTTCGGAATGAAATGCAGTGACGTCCTAAAAGCAAAACTTTTACACATGAGGCTGCAGATCGGTCATGAATAATTCATCATCTTCATCGTCTTTAGTGGACGATCTTCTAATCTGAGGATTTCTGTGTTAGAGCTGTGACTCTACATATGGGAACTACTGATCCCATCAGGGCCACATGGTCAGGTTTCCTGATGCAGTTTTCAAAGCCCAAACTAGGAATGAATAAAAAAAAAAGGGAAAAAAAAGAGGAGAAGTCGTATCTATATACTTTCTCTCCTTTTATCAGCTCCTGATTCTGGCGTCCAAAACTTCATCAGGAAACCTGACCGTGTGGCCGTACCCTTATGCTTTTCGAGGCAGCTGTGACAGTATCGGCAGTGGAATATTCTGCTTTATTCCACATAGATTCTACACAGAGGACACATTTCTCCTGGTCTGAGTTTTCACACCAGCGTTGTTGTTTTCCGGTATTGAGATCCGTTTAGTCCTTGCGCATTCTGAATGGAAAGAGATCTGTACAGGATGCATCAGGATGTCTTCTGTTCTGTCAACATTCTGTTTTGTCATAAAACCGCTGCAAGCTGTGGTTTTGTGTTCAGTCATAAAAACGGAAAAAAACGATCCCTCACTGAAAACTATGTAAGTCAATGGTGACGCATCAGTTTTTTTAGGAGCCTAAAAAAAAAACAATCTGTCACCAATTGACTTTCGATGTATTTAGTGACGGATCCCTTTTTTTATTTCGTTTTAATTTCACACAACCGCATCCTAACGGAACAGATGCATCCTGACGGGCAAAATCAAAATGGATCAGGTTAATTCCCGTATGTATTGAGATCCTCTGCCGGATTTTATTACCAGAATTAACAGCGCAAGTGTGAAAGTAGCCTAAATGATCCGTTGTGCGGAGAAAGGTTTCCTCCCTAACCACTAATAGATAACACGGAAGACACATTTGAAGGGTCATTCCATCTGAAGCTGAGGGTCATGCTGTGGCAGGCAATGTGTTAATAAATCAATCATTTAGGCAAAATTTCCTCTTCCTCTTCAAAATGAGGTTCTGAAGTGGTGGAGGTGTAAATTATAATGAGTAATGGGCTCCTAACTATGAATTATTAAGACTATGAGAAGTTACATTAAAGAGCAGAAAGTAAAAAAAATAATAATGTGAAATTGCGGCGCAAAATCTGTGTATTACAATATCAGCAAAATACCAGATCTCATCCACACATTATGTAAAAAAATATGCAATCAAGATTAACCTGCAGTGTGGTGCAGAAAGTAAATTATTTCTGAAGATTTCACACTTGTAGCACATAAGAGGAAATCTGAAGCAAGACCACAAACCTGTGACTAATGGCATGTGGGCTTTTTCCACAGAAATGCAGAGTGGGCGTGCCCTTAAAGGAGTTGTCTCACCTCAAATATTGGTGGCATATCACTAGGATATGCCACCAATGTCTGAGATGATAAAACCCTTTAAGGGAGAATGTTCTTTACTGGGTGCAGAATGTAAGACTTAGGCCTCATGCACACGACCGTTGTTTGGGTCCGCATCCGAGAAGCCGTTTTGGCAGCTCAGATGCGGACCCATTCACTTCAATGGGGCCGCAAAAGATGCGTACAGCACTCCGTGTGCTGTCCGCATCCGTGGCTCCGTTCCGCAGCCCCGTTAAAAAAATATAACATGTCCTATTCTTGTCCGCGCTTTGCGGACAAGAATAGGGATTTATATTGACGGCGCCCGTTCCGTTCCACAAATTGCTGAAGGCAACATAGGCGGCTTCCATATTTTGCGGATCCGCGATTTGCGGACCGCAAAAAATGGCACGGCCGTGTGCATGAGGCCTTAAAGGGGTTGTCCCAGATTTTGATATTGATGGCCTATTTTCAGACTGTGTCATCAATATCTGACTCGTGGGGGTCCGACTCCCAGAACATCGGCCAATTACCTGTAGCTGTTTGAAGACTAAAGTGCATTAAAGTGAATGGGACTGAGCTACAATACTAAGCACAGCGCCGTGCATTGCATAATGGCTGTGTTTGGCATTGCAGCTCAGTCCCATTCACTTTAATGCACCTAGGCCATGTGACCAATGAACGTGACATCACTGGATAAGAAAAAGACTGCAATGCTCAAAGGAGTGTTGCGTCCTCTTCAAACAGCTGATTGGTGAAGTGCCGCTTCCTTTTTAAACAGATGATGTTCTGATACTAATGACCTATCCTGAGGTCATAAATGTGACATAATGTATGGGGTTCGGACCGCGCTTCTGGTCCAGGTCAGTATGCAAGTTCTTTAACCCTTCTCACTTCCTCGTTTGCAAAGAGAGCCTGAAGGCTGCAAATATCCCTCAAATAGATATCACACTGCGCATCACACAAAGCGTAAATGTAATCCCTCCGTGGTAAATTGCTCTGGTTTTGTTCAAGCAGCCACGTATCGTTCAATCAGGTTCAATCTCCCCACGGACTCAGATGGTATACACCACAGACAAATCAGTGTATTTTTTTCAGGTTCCTGAAAGTATTCTGTGGACAAAAATAGCTTCTGCAATAGTGAAGCTCCGTGATACTTCTTAAAAACTTTTTATTTGTCCATACTTACAAGACAGACAACTTAAAACGACTTTTAAAACACATAAAATTCCCAGCGTCTGCTGCTTCTGCCCGACCCGGGTTTCACTCCTAGAGCTTCGTCAGGGGCGCGGTCCGAACCCCATACATTGTATCTGCTTTGAATGTGATTGAACCCACATCACTTTTCCGGACCTGCTGCATAACATTATTGCGGACTGGTGATATATTTATATTTTTATCATAAATGTGACATGACTGGCCAAGGAAAATGCTGCAGTGCTCAAGGAGTGCTGCGTCCTTTTCAAACAGCTAATTGGCAGATGTTCCGAGCGTCGGACCTCCAACAATCTGATATTAAAGACTTATCGTATAGATCATCAATTTCAAAATTTCAGAAAGTTTTGCTGGCAATGAAATAATAGCATATTCTGTGTAACAGATGAGTAAATTCAATGGTATTTTTATATTTCTTCAATGTTACAAATGAATCATTTGTTCAATAAGCCGGAGGTTGGCATGTCTTATCCGTGCTCTGTTATTTCATTATAGTCCAGCACTGGCTAAAAAAAACTGACTTCACTGGAAAGCTGGAAATTCTGGCAGTCAGACAGAGATTTAAAATCGGCAAATTCCAACCCCATACAACTGAAACTGAAAATTGAGAAGGAATTGGCGTTAGGCAGAATAATGGGCCCGTTTGTTTCCCCTCATTTCAAGAACATTCGCATCTCTCCCCTTGGCCTCGTCCCTAAAAAGGAGCCAGGCTCCTTTCGATTGATTCACCATCCGTGAATTGCAGTATTCCTAAGGAAGAGGTCTCAGTGTCCTATGTGTCGTTTGATAGGGCTGTGTCACTAGTTAGACAAGGTGGAAAAGACGCTTTATTGTCCAAATCGGGCATTGAAGCTGCTTTTCGATTGCTCCCAGTTCACCTTGATTGCTACCACCTCCTGGGTTTCATGGTAGACGGCTGTTATTATTATGACACTTGTTTGCCAATGGGTTGCTCCATTTCATGTCATTATTTTGAATTGTTTAGCACCTTCCTTGAATGGGTTATCCGTTTTGAGACTCGCTCCCAGGCGATCATCCACTACCTGGATGATTTCTTATTTGTGTCCCCCGGTAGTTCCGCTGGATGCCAATTCCTCCTCAATACCTTTCGTTATTTCATGTCCCGTTTCGGTGTCCCCCTGTCAGAAGACAAGACGGTAGGTCCTGCCACGTCTATTACATTTTTGGGTATCGAAATTGACACGTCCTTGATGATTTTTCGCCTCCCTGCAGACAAATTAGACAAACTGTCAGGAATGATTTTAGTTTTTTTCGCCGTTAAATCAGTTACCCTCCGTCAAATGCAGTCATTTCTTGGCCTTCTGGTTTTCGCGTGCCGCATCATGCCCATGGCCTGTGTCTTCTCTCGGCGTTTGTCATTATCTACATGCGGTATTAAAAAACCTGATCATCACATACGGTTAACCAAGCAGTTGAAGCTGGATTTGAAAGTTTGGAGTGAATTTTTGGCCAGGTAGAATGGCTACACGTGCTACCAAGCCCCAGAGGTCACAACGGCGGAGCTGTCATTGTTTACGGACCCGGTGGACTCCACCGGTTTCGTAGCCGTATTTGGCTGCGAGTGGTGTGCCTCTCCGTGGCCGGAACAGTGGCGTAATGTCGGCTTGTGCTCCAATATAACGCTCCTTGAGTTGTTTCCCATCATTGTGGCCATTAATCTATGGGGTCCAAAAGTCCAGAACAGACGCTTATGTTTTTGGTCTGACAACATGGCGGTAGTTTATTGCATTAATAAATTGACCTCTTCATCCCCTCCGGTACTGTCATTATTGCGCCATTTGGTCCTCCATTGTTTAGAATTCAACATCTGGTTCCGGGCTCGCCATGTATCGGGTGTTCAGAACTCCGTGGCTGATGCTCTTTCTCACTTTCGTTGGCAGGAATTCAGGGAACTGTTGCCGGGAGCGATCTGAGAGGGCATCCCCTGCCCACAGCAGCTATGGGAATTGCCAATCAGCGGTTGATGGCTATGGTACAGGCTTCGGTGACGCCAGCTACTTGGTCCGGACATGGTAAGGCCTGGGCAGAATAGTGGGTGGTGGCAGTGGCTACTGCGGATGGGGAGTTACCGGCTGCTTGCTTGGAGGTGACCATTTCATATTTATTGGGCTTGCGCGAGCAAGGGGTTTCTTCAGTGATGGCGCAGCGGCGGCTAGGGGGAGTTGCCTTTCACCTTAAGTTGCGCGGATGGCCGGATGTGACTAAACACTTCTTAATCCGCCAGGCTATTAGAGGCTGGTTCAAGGAGCATGTCAGGTATGAATGTAGGCGCCCAGTTTCCTATTCATTATTAACGCGCCTCTGCGAGATTCTTCCCTCTGTCTGTCCCTCATCATATGAAGTTGTGCTGTTTAGGGCTGCTTTTTGTTTGGCTTTTTTTGCCGCGCTTAGTATAGGGGAATTGGTGTCAACTTCTCGAGCCCGGCCAGGCGGCCTAGGCGCAGGCGAAGTTCTCATTAGTGACTCAGTGTTTCAAGTCTTCATTCGGCACTCCAAAACTGATGTTTTCGGGCACGGCGCATGGCTACCTTTGCGTAAAGTGGACGGCCCAGTTTACCCTCATGCCGCGGTTTCTGAGTTATTGTCGTCCCAAGCCCAAGGTTCCCCTCTACTTCTACATGCTGACGGTAGTCCTTTCACCCGTTTTCAGTTTAGGTCTGCGTTCCGTCGCTGCCTGGCGACCCTGGGCCTTCTGGTGTCTAAATTTGGTACGCACTCTTTCCGGATCGGGGCTGCCACAGAGGCGGCTCGGGCAGGCATGCAGGAGTCCGAGGTGCAACGGATCGGCAGATGGAGATCTGCCTGTTTTGCGTCTTACGTTCGTCCCCATTTATTGATTTAATTTTCTTTCAGGCGCGGCCCAACCCACCGTTTGCTTCATCGGCCATTCTTACATCTTCTGGGCGGGACAGAGAGCGGAATCCCGGCCGGGCGGCCGATGTCTCGGTTGTCAGAACATTGAAGTCATGTGGCAGGGTGTTCGGGGCCTACGCTGGTCTCAGGTCCTGCCAGCTGTGGTGGAAATTAGTAGAGTAGTGCATTCCCCTGTTGTTTTGTTTATTCATGCCGGAGCCAACGACCTCTGTCTGTTAAAAATTGCAGAGTTGATTACTTTAATTACGGCTGATTTGGAACGGCTGTAGTCGTTCTTTCATGAAGTGGTGTTAGTCTGGTCTGAGATTATCCCCAGGGTCACATGGCAAGGTGCCAGGGATTCCAACACCATAGAAAGGGCCCGGCACACAGTCAACGCCCGGATCTCCCGCTTTGTCCGATCACGCGCGGGGGTGGTGGCGAGACATAGGCAGCTGGAAGGGGACAATGTGCGCCTTATGCGGCAAGACGGGGTCCATCTAAATGAGAAGAAGGCGGACTTGCCCACAGAGGGATTCTGTGGGGCATACTGCTTTTTGAGACTCCAAGTTATTTACGGGTTGTTTGATATACAAAAGTTGGTGGAAAATAAAAGAAAAGTTAATAAAGCTGTGACCGATTCCCCACCCAACCAAGAAATGTTCGTGTGAGTTATTCCTAGCTGCAACATGTAGCAGGTTGGTGTTAATGAGCTTAATTCTTGGCAGTCTAGCAGGCGCCGAGGGATTTATGAAGGCGGCATGGACTGCAGAGAGGGTCAGGCGTTAAGGGGTTAATAGTTTAATCTATAGGCAGCTAGGTGAAGGTGGTATAGCCCGCAGGGGTGTTTTATGGCAGGAGTGGCAAAAGGACAGTGTTAATGGTTACAGTCCCTCCTGATCCTCCCCCCCAGCTCTGATTGGTGGAGTAATGGTTTAGCTGGGGGGTTTATAGGAAGGTGAAAGGGGTGGGCCCGGCCTCTTCTCTACGGCAGCCAGGCAGCGTCCCTCCCTCCCACCCTGATTGTTTATGATTGATGGTTTCTTTTGTTTTACTGTTCTTTAGGATTATGTACTAAGTCACAGCGGAGGTCGGTGTTAAAAGGATGGAAAAGAAGGCGGACTTGCCCACAGAGGGATTCTGTGGGGCATACTGCTTCTTGAGACTCCAAGTTATTTACGGGTTGTTTGATATACAAAAGTTGGTGGAAAATAAAATAAAAGTTAATAAAGCTGTGACCGATTCCCCACCCAACCAAGAAGTGTCCGTGTGAGTTATTCCTAACTGCAACAGGTAGCAGGTTGGTGTTTATGGGCTTAATTCTAGGCAGTCTTACCTCCAAGTCAGTCAGTCCGGACAAGGAGCGCAGCGGTGGGGGAGGACGTTCATGAAGAGGCTTGGCAGGGCAGGACTGGTGAGGAAAGGGTCAGTGGTGAGTGGGGGCGGGAGCGGAGGTGAGGCGGGAGTTGCTAGGGCGACGGGGGGCGTGGCCAGAGGTGAGAAGGAGGAAGAAGGCGGAAGTGAAAGCAGTGCTGGCCAGGAGACTGAATCGGACGGACTGCAGCATGTCGGCGCCTGTGATGACAGTGGAGGAGATGTTGGAGAGGTTGAGGAGAGAAGCGGAGGTGCGGTGTCCTGGCTGGCTGCAGGAGCAGGTTGGTGCATGCATAGTTTCACCTGCTCCTGTGGCTACCCCTAATGTTCGGGCTGCCCGGCCGCGGCGGAGTATTCCACCGGCGCGCCTAAGCCCTGAAGTCACACCCCGGGCCCGGCGCCGAGTAGGGAGCCCCCCTGTGGACCCTCGGCGGCGGAGAGCGGCCACTCAGCCTTCTGCGAGCCGCTCTCGCCGTGGGAGGAATCCCGATACGCGGCGGGGCCCTGTGAGGAGTGGGACGCCCCTTCCCCCGCTCCCTGCGGCTGTGCAGCTGGATTCGGTCTCTCCTTTAGCGGGCGGTCCACTCGGCTGTTTGATGATGTCCGGGTTCCTCGGACTGTGCTGGTGGAGGACGAATACCAGCGCAGGTCCAGAGAAGATTTGAGCAGCGTGGAAGAAGGTCCCCTTGCAGTGGTGGAGGCCGCGGTCTTGTCCCGGTGTCCGGCCAGTGTGGTGCAGAGGGTCGTGCAAGTGGTCCAGGAGGAGCAACCGTCGACGTCCAGGAGCTATGATGGGGCAGTGTCCGTGCGGCAGGAGTCAGGATCTACGGCAGTGGGAGTCACAGCGCCCGTGGTGCCTGGTGAGATTGCTTGGGGCTCCATGTTAGCGCAGGGTCTCCCGGTTGGTGGGGGGGGACCATGGGGGATTTTAGTAAGGGTTTGGGGCAGTTTTTGGGGGGATTTGCGGGATGGTTGTCAGGTATGGGAGCTGGCGGGGGGTCTCCGTTGCCTGGGTGGGGAGTGGTGCTGGGGTCAGGGGCTGGTGCGCAAGGGGTTGCGGCGGGGTTGGGGTCGGTGTCAGTGGAGACGCAGGCTGGTGGAGAAGGGGAGGGGCAGAGGTTAGATGATAGGGCTCGTGGGGAGGTGTATGTGTGCTTTGAGGGGCCGCTGGGGGCTCATTTGAAGCAAGAGGTGAGGGAAAAGATTTGTAAAGGTGAGTACGTGGAGATATTCTCGCTGCTCCCATTAGAAAGGGTTAATTTGGATAGGGGTAAGAAGGACGAGGGGAAAAAGGAGGAGGAGGAGAAGCGGCGGCACCGTTTGATCCCACGTACTTTTGCTAATTGGCTTCAGGCGTTTGCCATATTAGCAAGTGTCATTGGGGAAAGGGCTCCGGAATGTTGTTCGGCGCTTTTTTGCTACCAGGACGCTATTGGGGAGGCTTATAGGGTTTATGGGGGGGTGGGCTGGCTCAGGTACGATGAGCAGTTCCGGCAGCGTAAGGCCGTGAGGCCTGATATCTGGTGGGATCATAAGGATATTGGGTTGTGGTTGAGGGTGACGGCGCCTCCTAGGGCTGGGCAGTCCTTTCGGGGGGAGTCCGGGGGATCATCCCCGGGGGCGTTGGCAGCGGCATCGGCAAAAGGGTTGTGTTTCCTTTTCAACGAAGGAAATTGCAGATTTGGGGCCAAGTGCAAATTTAAGCACGAGTGCACGGGGTGTGGGGGAGCTCATGGAGCTAACCGTTGTTTCAAAGGGGGAAGGAATAAGGGGGGTGATGGTTCTGGAAAAGGGACGCACGCCGGTGCGGGTGGAAGAGATGCAGGTGTTCCTAGATAGATACCCGGTTCGGGTTGCGGCTGGTTTGTTGGGGGATGGTTTTAGGTTTGGTTTTCAGATTCCATCGGTTGTTACGGCGGGGCCTATGGTTCATAAGAATCTTAGGTCTGCGCTTGTTCACGCGGAAGTAGTGACGGAGAAGTTGAGGAAGGAAGTGGAGTTGGGGCGGATGGCGGGTCCATTCAAGGAGCCGCCGATTGGGGGGTTGAGGGTGTCTCCGCTGGGGGTAGTGCCGAAGAAAGAGCCGAACAAGTTTCGGCTCATTCATCACTTGTCTTACCCGAAAGGTGCGTCGGTCAATGATGGTATAGATCCTGAACTTTGTTCGGTGGTCTACACTTCATTTGATGCGGCTGTAAAATGGGTGAGGCGGTTGGGGCGAGGGGCATTGATGGCTAAGGTTGATGTGGAGGCGGCTTTTCGCTTGCTTCCGGTACACGTAGAGAGCATGGGATTGTTGGGTTGTTTTTGGGATGGGGAATATTTTGTGGATAGGTGCTTGCCGATGGGCTGCTCTCTTTCGTGTGCGTATTTTGAGACCTTTAGCTCATTTTTGGAATGGGTAGTGGTGGAAGTTTCAGGTTGTTCATCCGTTATCCATTATTTAGACGATTTTTTATGTTTAGGGCCGGCGAATTCACGGGTTTGTTCTTTGTTGCTGCATACAGTGCAGTCGGTTTTTTGCGCGCTTTGGGGTACCGTTGGCGCAGGAGAAGACGTTGGGTCCGGTGACGGAATTGTGTTTTTTGGGGATTGTTATAGATACGGAACTGATGGAGTGTAGGCTTCCCCAGGATAAGTTGGTGGATTTGCGTCAGGAGATTGATAGGGCCATTGGGAGGGAGAAGATTAGGTTGCGGGAGTTGCAGTCATTGTTAGGTAAATTGAATTTTGCGTGTCAAATTATGCCTATGGGTAGAATTTTTTGTAGAAGATTGGCTGCGGCTACGGCGGGGGTATCGGTGCCGTATCATTTTATCAGGTTACGTAAAGAGTTAAAAGGGGATCTGAGGGTGTGGGCGGAGTTTTTGGGTCAGTACAATGGTAGGTCTTTGGTGATGGCGGAGTTGTGTGATAGCGTGGATTTTGAGTTATATACAGACGCGTCAGGGGGGGTGGGTTTTGGGGCCTATTGCCAGGGACAATGGTGTGCAGGCGTGTGGCCAGAGTCGTGGGTAAGTCGTGGGTGGGTAAAAAACATGGCCTTGTTAGAACTTTTTCCCATTGTAATGGCGGTGGTGTTGTGGGGCGAGAAATTGGAAAACAGGAAGGTGCGCTTTCATTGTGACAATTTGGGGGTGGTTCAGGCTATCAACAGTTTGTCCGCATCTTCCCCGCCGGTGGTTAGGCTGTTACAGTTTTTGGTATTGCGATGTTTGTCGATTAACGTGTGGTTGGTGGCGGAACATGTGGCTGGTGTGGCTAATTCAGTGGCGGATTCTCTTTCTCGTTTACAGTGGGAGCGGTTCCGGCTTCTTGCGCCAGAAGCGGAGGTGGAGGGTCTGGAGTGTCCGTCGTGGCTGTGGGCGATCCTGGAGGAGAAGTAACATAGTAACATAGTAACATAGTACATAAGGTCGAAAAAAGACATTTGTCCATCCAGTTCGGCCTGTTATCCTGCAAGTTGATCCAGAGGAAGGCCAAAAACCCTGTGAGGTAGAAGCCAATTTTCTCCACTTTAGGGGAATAAAAAATTCCTTCCCGACTCCAATCAGGCAATCAGAATAACTCCCTGGATCAACGACCCCTCTCTAGTAGCTATAGCCTGTAATATTATTAAGCTCCAGAAATACGTCCAGGCCCCTCTTGAATTCCTTTATTGTACTCACCATCACCACCTCCTCAGGCAGAGAGTTCCATAGTCTCACTGCTCTTACCGTAAAGAATCCTTTTCTATGTTTGTGTACAAACCTTCTTTACTCCAAACGCAGAGGATCTCCCCTCGTCACAGTCACAGTCCTGGGGATAAATAGCTGATGGGATAGATCTCTGTACTGACCCCTGATATATTTATACATATTAATTAGATCTCCCCTCAGTCGTCTTTTTTCTAAAGTGAATAACCCTAATTTTGATAATCTTTCAGGGTACTGTAGTTGCCCCATTCCAGTTATTACTTTAGTTGCCCTCCTCTGAACCCTCTCCAGCTCTGCTATGTCTGCCTTGTTTACAGGAGCCCAGAACTGTACACAGTACTCCATGTGTGGTCTGACTAGCGATTTGTAAAGTGGTAGGACTATGTTCCTATCACGGGAATCTATGCCCCTTCTGATGCAACCCATTATCTTGTTGGCCTTGGCAGCAGCTGCCTGACACTGTTTTTTGCAGCTTAGTTTGCTGTTTATTAAAATTCCTAGATCCTTTTCCATGTCAGTGTTACCGAGTGTTTTACCATTTAGTATGTACGGGTGACTTGCATTTTTCCTTCCCATGTGCATAACTTTACATTTATCAGTGTTAAACCTCATCTGCCACTTATCTGCCCAAGCCTCCAATCTATCCAGATCCCTCTGTAGTAGTATACTGTCCTCTTCAGTGTAAATTACTTTACACAGTTTAGTGTCATCTGCGAAAATTGATACTTTACTATGCAAGCCTTCTACAAGATCATTAATACATATATTGAAGAGAATAGGGCCCAAGACTGACCCCTGAGGTACTCCACTAGTGACAGTGACCCAATCTGAGTGTGTACCGTTAATAACCACCCTCTGTTTTCTATCACTCAGCCAGTTACTTACCCACATACAGATGTTTTCTCCCAGTCCGAGCATTCTCATTTTATATACTAACCTTTTATGTGGTACAGTGTCAAATGCTTTGGAGAAGTCCAGATATACGACATCCATTGATTCGCCGCTGTCAAGTCTAGAACTTACCTCCTCATAGAAACTGATTAAATTAGTCTGACATGACCGATCCCTCACGAAGCCATGCTGATATGGCGTTATTTGCTTATTTCCGTTGAGATGCTCTAATATAGCATCTCTCAGAAAACCTTCAAACAGTTTACCCACAACAGATGTTAAACTTACCGGCCTATAGTTTCCAGGCTCTGTTTTTGGCCCCTTTTTGAATATTGGCACCACATATGCCACGCGCCAATCCTGTGGGACATTCCCTGTCAGTATAGAGTCTGCAAATATCAGAAATAAGGGTCTGGCTATGACATTACTTAATTCCTTTAGGATACGGGGGTGTATGTCATCCGGTCCTGGCGATTTGTCTATTTTAATCTTTTTAAGTCGCTGATGTACTTCTTCCTGGGTCAGACAGGACACTTTTAATGGGGAATTTATTTTTACATTCTGCATGTCATCTGACAGTTTATTTTCCTCAGTGAATACATTGGAGAAAAAAATATTTAACAGCTTTGCTTTCTCCTCGTCGCTCTCTGCGACTCCCCCCTCATTACTCTTTAAAGGGCCAACACCTTCAGATTTATACTTTTTAACATTTATATAATTTGGCAATTAATCTCTCGGTCTCTAGTTTGGCCGCTTTTATTTGTTTTTTACATGTTCTATTTTTTTCCTTATAGTTTTTCAGTGCTTCCGTGCTACCCTCCTGTTTTAGTGTTTTATATGCTTTCTTTTTGTCATTTATTGCTTTCTTTACAGTTCTATTTATCCACATTGGTTTCTTTTTGTTCCTTAACCTTTTATTACCATACGGTATGTACCTCTCACAATGAGTTTTTAGGATGTTTTTAAAGATATCCCATTTTGTGTCTGTATTTGTGAGGACTTTGTCCCAGTTAGTTTGGAGTATGGCCTCTCTTAGTTGGCTAAATTTAGCTTTTTTGAAGTTTGGTATTTTTGTTCCTCCCTGTAGAAACGCTCTTTTGAATGATAATTGGAAGGTTATTACTTTATGGTCACTATTTCCCAGGTGTCCCCCAACCTGCACGTCTGTTGTTCTGTCAGGTCTATTGGTTAATACTAAGTCCAGTATGGCCGTCCCTCTAGTCGGGTCCTGAACCAGCTGGGAGAGGTAATTGTCTTTGGTTATTGCCACGAACCTGTTTCCCTTATGAGATATACAAGTTTCAGTTTCCCAGTCTATATCTGGGTAGTTGAAGTCCCCCATAATAACCACCTCATTATGATTTGCCGCCTCGTCTATCTCGTTTAGTAGTAGATTTTCTGTGGACTCTGGTATATTCGGTGGTTTATAGTAAACTCCTATTAGTAATTTATTGTTGTTTTTAGCTCCATGTATCTCTACCCACAGTGACTCCACATGTTCATGTCCCTCACTTATATTTTCTCGGACTGTGGGCTTTAGACAGGACTTTATATAAAGGCAGACCCCTCCCCCTCTCCGGTTTTGACGATCCTTTCTAAACAGACTGTAACCTTGTACATTAACTGCCCAGTCATAGCTTTCATCCAGCCATGTCTCAGTTATTCCCACTATGTCATAGTCCTCCTCACACATCACTAATTCCAGTTCACCAGTTTTATTAGTCAGGCTTCTGGCATTAGTACACATACATTTGAGAGGTTTATGTATACACCTTTCCTTCTGAACTGTTCTAGTCCCTCCTTCCATTCCTCCCCCATTCTTATTACCTTGCCCCCGGTCTCTATCTGCACTATCTTCCCCTCCTATAACGTAATTACCCTCCCCCCCAGTCCCTAGTTTAAACACTCCTCCAACCTTCTAGCCATCTTTCTCCCCAGCACAGCTGCCCCTTCCCCATTGAGGTGCAGCCCGTCCCTACGATAGAGCCTGTAGCCGATAGAAAAATCGGCCCAGTTCTCCAGGAACCCAAACCCCTCCTTCCTACACCAGTTTTTGAGCCACTTGTTAATCTCCCTAATCTCCCATTGCCTTTCTTGTGTGGCTCGTGGTACAGGCAGTATTTCGGAAAATACTACCTTTGAGGTCCTTGCCCTCAGCTTTTGACCTAAATCCCTGAAATCATTTTTAAGGACTCTCCACCTACCTCTAACTTTGTCATTGGTTCCGATATGGACCATGACCGCTGGATCATCTCCAGCCCCTCCCAGTAATCTGTCAACCCGATCCGCGATGTGTCGAACTCTAGCGCCAGGAAGACAGCACACTGTTCGGCGATCACGGTCTTTGTGACAGATTTCCCTATCTGTTCCCCTAATAATGGAGTCTCCCACTACCAGCACCTGTCTGGCCTGCCCTGCTCTCCTGGTTCCCTGCTTACTGGAGCTGACATTCCCCTGACTGGCAGAGGAAGTGTCTGGCTGCAGCATTGCCGTCCCCGGACTGACATCCCCCTCATCTGCCAAACGTGCAAACTTGTTGGGGTGTGTCAGATCAGGGCTAGCCTCCCTGGCACTCTTCCCTCTACCCCGCTTTCTAACTTTTACCCAGCTAGCTACCTCACTTTCCTCAGCCTCCTCTCTGTCACCCTCCCCCTCATCTACCCCAAAGAGTGCTTGCTCGGTGAGAAGCAAACTCTTTTGCAAATTATCAATGCCTCTCAGTGTTGCAACTTGCCCATTTAGAGACTCGATCTGCGATTCCAAACGGGTAATTTGCTCACATCTAGAACAAAGATATACACCCTTGAACTCCTGTTCCAGGACTGCATACATCATGCAAGATGTGCACTGGACTGCGTTGTAAATTGTGCAACACATACTAAATGGGGATTACAACAGTAAAAAAGTAAAACAGTATAAATTATTTAGATCCTGTCTGCTGTAGTCGAAGGACCACGTAAAATTAAGCCAACAACACACAAGGAAATTATATCCAACCTTAGTTCCCAAACTCCTTTTCCTAGAACTCCTGGTTTTTTAACTCCACTTAATAAGAAGCCACTTAGTAGAGCAGCCTCAGAAAGAGCAGGCTCTGAAGAGTGTAAGTGGTTCAATTTATAGCACCTGGTTGCCCCA
Source organism: Bufo bufo (assembly GCF_905171765.1). Taxonomy (NCBI): domain Eukaryota; kingdom Metazoa; phylum Chordata; class Amphibia; order Anura; family Bufonidae; genus Bufo; species Bufo bufo. The sequence goes on along the minus strand of NC_053394.1, from coordinate 81,867,203 downwards.
GGCACTCGCCTTAATTAAGCAGAGAAAAAAAAAAAAAATCAAGTTTAAATGCAAGTACGAGAATACAAACACTTAACTTTCAATGATCTCTGCTGCAATCCACACTCAGCCACCTGCAATCACTCCCACAAAACCACACACAGCTCTAGAACTCCTGGTTTTTTAACTCCACTTAATAAGAAGCCACTTAGTAGAGCAGCCTCAGAAAGAGCAGGCTCTGAAGAGTGTAAGTGGTTCAATTTATAGCACCTGGTTGCCCCAGGCACTCGCCTTAATTAAGCAGAGAAAAAAAAAAAAAAAAATCAAGTTTAAATGCAAGTACGAGAATACAAACACTTAACTTTCAATGATCTCTGCTGCAATCCACACTCAGCCACCTGCAATCACTCCCACAAAACCACACACAGCTCTAGAACTCCTGGTTTTTTAACTCCACTTAATAAGAAGCCACTTAGTAGAGCAGCCTCAGAAAGAGCAGGCTCTGAAGAGTGTAAGTGGTTCAATTTATAGCACCTGGTTGCCCCAGGCACTCGCCTTAATTAAGCAGAGAAAAAAAAAAAAAAAAAAATCAAGTTTAAATGCAAGTACGAGAATACAAACACTTAACTTCCAATGATCTCTGCTGCAATCCACACTCAGCCACCTGCAATCACTCCCACAAAACCACACACAGCTCTAGAACTCCTGGTTTTTTAACTCCACTTAATAAGAAGCCACTTAGTAGAGCAGCCTCAGAAAGAGCAGGCTCTGAAGAGTGTAAGTGGTTCAATTTATAGCACCTGGTTGCCCCAGGCACTCGCCTTAATTAAGCAGAGAAAAAAAAAAAAAAAAAAAATCAAGTTTAAATGCAAGTACGAGAATACAAACACTTAACTTTCAATGATCTCTGCTGCAATCCACACTCAGCCACCTGCAATCACTCCCACAAAACCACACACAGCTCTAGAACTCCTGGTTTTTTAACTCCACTTAATAAGAAGCCACTTAGTAGAGCAGCCTCAGAAAGAGCAGGCTCTGAAGAGTGTAAGTGGTTCAATTTATAGCACCTGGTTGCCCCAGGCACTCGCCTTAATTAAGAAAAAAAAAAAAAAAAAAAAAAAATCAAGTTTAAATGCAAGTACGAGAATACAAACACTTAACTTCCAATGATCTCTGCTGCAATCCACACTCAGCCACCTGCAATCACTCCCACAAAACCACACACAGCTCTAGAACTCCTGGTTTTTTAACTCCACTTAATAAGAAGCCACTTAGTAGAGCAGCCTCAGAAAGAGCAGGCTCTGAAGAGTGTAAGTGGTTCAATTTATAGCACCTGGTTGCCCCAGGCACTCGCCTTAATTAAGCAGAGAAAAAAAAAAAAAAAAAAAATCAAGTTTAAATGCAAGTACGAGAATACAAACACTTAACTTTCAATGATCTCTGCTGCAATCCACACTCAGCCACCTGCAATCACTCCCACAAAACCACACACAGCTCTAGAACTCCTGGTTTTTTAACTCCACTTAATAAGAAGCCACTTAGTAGAGCAGCCTCAGAAAGAGCAGGCTCTGAAGAGTGTAAGTGGTTCAATTTATAGCACCTGGTTGCCCCAGGCACTCGCCTTAATTAAGCAGAGAAAAAAAAAAAAATCAAGTTTAAATGCAAGTACGAGAATACAAACACTTAACTTTCAATGATCTCTGCTGCAATCCACACTCAGCCACCTGCAATCACTCCCACAAAACCACACACAGCTCTAGAACTCCTGGTTTTTTAACTCCACTTAAAAAGAAGCCACTTAGTAGAGCAGCCTCAGAAAGAGCAGGCTCTGAAGAGTGTAAGTGGTTCAATTTATAGCACCTGGTTGCCCCAGGCACTCGCCTTAATTAAGCAGAGAAAAAAAAAAAAAAAAAAAAAATCAAGTTTAAATGCAAGTACGAGAATACAAACACTTAACTTTCAATGATCTCTGCTGCAATCCACACTCAGCCACCTGCAATCACTCCCACAAAACCACACACAGCTCTAGAACTCCTGGTTTTTTAACTCCACTTAATAAGAAGCCACTTAGTAGAGCAGCCTCAGAAAGAGCAGGCTCTGAAGAGTGTAAGTGGTTCAATTTATAGCACCTGGTTGCCCCAGGCACTCGCCTTAATTAAGCAGAGAAAAAAAAAAAAAATCAAGTTTAAATGCAAGTACGAGAATACAAACACTTAACTTTCAATGATCTCTGCTGCAATCCACACTCAGCCACCTGCAATCACTCCCACAAAACCACACACAGCTCTAGAACTCCTGGTTTTTTAACTCCACTTAATAAGAAGCCACTTAGTAGAGCAGCCTCAGAAAGAGCAGGCTCTGAAGAGTGTAAGTGGTTCAATTTATAGCACCTGGTTGCCCCAGGCACTCGCCTTAATTAAGCAGAGAAAAAAAAAAAAAATCAAGTTTAAATGCAAGTACGAGAATACAAACACTTAACTTTCAATGATCTCTGCTGCAATCCACACTCAGCCACCTGCAATCACTCCCACAAAACCACACACAGCTCTAGAACTCCTGGTTTTTTAACTCCACTTAATAAGAAGCCACTTAGTAGAGCAGCCTCAGAAAGAGCAGGCTCTGAAGAGTGTAAGTGGTTCAATTTATAGCACCTGGTTGCCCCAGGCACTCGCCTTAATTAAGCAGAGAAAAAAAAAAAAAATCAAGTTTAAATGCAAGTACGAGAATACAAACACTTAACTTTCAATGATCTCTGCTGCAATCCACACTCAGCCACCTGCAATCACTCCCACAAAACCACACACAGCTCTAGAACTCCTGGTTTTTTAACTCCACTTAATAAGAAGCCACTTAGTAGAGCAGCCTCAGAAAGAGCAGGCTCTGAAGAGTGTAAGTGGTTCAATTTATAGCACCTGGTTGCCCCAGGCACTCGCCTTAATTAAGCAGAGAAAAAAAAAAAAAAAAAAATCAAGTTTAAATGCAAGTACGAGAATACAAACACTTAACTTCCAATGATCTCTGCTGCAATCCACACTCAGCCACCTGCAATCACTCCCACAAAACCACACACAGCTCTAGAACTCCTGGTTTTTTAACTCCACTTAATAAGAAGCCACTTAGTAGAGCAGCCTCAGAAAGAGCAGGCTCTGAAGAGTGTAAGTGGTTCAATTTATAGCACCTGGTTGCCCCAGGCACTCGCCTTAATTAAGCAGAGAAAAAAAAAAAAAAAAAAATCAAGTTTAAATGCAAGTACGAGAATACAAACACTTAACTTTCAATGATCTCTGCTGCAATCCACACTCAGCCACCTGCAATCACTCCCACAAAACCACACACAGCTCTAGAACTCCTGGTTTTTTAACTCCACTTAATAAGAAGCCACTTAGCAGAGCAGCCTCAGAAAGAGCAGGCTCTGAAGAGTGTAAGTGGTTCAATTTATAGCACCTGGTTGCCCCAGGCACTCGCCTTAATTAAGCAGAGAAAAAAAAAAAAATCAAGTTTAAATGCAAGTACGAGAATACAAACACTTAACTTTCAATGATCTCTGCTGCAATCCACACTCAGCCACCTGCAATCACTCCCACAAAACCACACACAGCTCTAGAACTCCTGGTTTTTTAACTCCACTTAATAAGAAGCCACTTAGTAGAGCAGCCTCAGAAAGAGCAGGCTCTGAAGAGTGTAAGTGGTTCAATTTATAGCACCTGGTTGCCCCAGGCACTCGCCTTAATTAAGCAGAGAAAAAAAAAAAAATCAAGTTTAAATGCAAGTACGAGAATACAAACACTTAACTTTCAATGATCTCTGCTGCAATCCACACTCAGCCACCTGCAATCACTCCCACAAAACCACACACAGCTCTAGAACTCCTGGTTTTTTAACTCCACTTAATAAGAAGCCACTTAGTAGAGCAGCCTCAGAAAGAGCAGGCTCTGAAGAGTGTAAGTGGTTCAATTTATAGCACCTGGTTGCCCCAGGCACTCGCCTTAATTAAGCAGAGAAAAAAAAAAAAAGAAAAAAAATCAAGTTTAAATGCAAGTACGAGAATACAAACACTTAACTTTCAATGATCTCTGCTGCAATCCACACTCAGCCACCTGCAATCACTCCCACAAAACCACACACAGCTCTAGAACTCCTGGTTTTTTAACTCCACTTAATAAGAAGCCACTTAGTAGAGCAGCCTCAGAAAGAGCAGGCTCTGAAGAGTGTAAGTGGTTCAATTTATAGCACCTGGTTGCCCCAGGCACTCGCCTTAATTAAGCAGAGAAAAAAAAAAAAAGAAAAAAATCAAGTTTAAATGCAAGTACGAGAATACAAACACTTAACTTTCAATGATCTCTGCTGCAATCCACACTCAGCCACCTGCAATCACTCCCACAAAACCACACACAGCTCTAGAACTCCTGGTTTTTTAACTCCACTTAATAAGAAGCCACTTAGTAGAGCAGCCTCAGAAAGAGCAGGCTCTGAAGAGTGTAAGTGGTTCAATTTATAGCACCTGGTTGCCCCAGGCACTCGCCTTAATTAAGCAGAGAAAAAAAAAAAAAAAAAAAAAATCAAGTTTAAATGCAAGTACGAGAATACAAACACTTAACTTTCAATGATCTCTGCTGCAATCCACACTCAGCCACCTGCAATCACTCCCACAAAACCACACACAGCTCTAGAACTCCTGGTTTTTTAACTCCACTTAATAAGAAGCCACTTAGTAGAGCAGCCTCAGAAAGAGCAGGCTCTGAAGAGTGTAAGTGGTTCAATTTATAGCACCTGGTTGCCCCAGGCACTCGCCTTAATTAAGCAGAGAAAAAAAAAATAAAAAAAAATCAAGTTTAAATGCAAGTACGAGAATACAAACACTTAACTTTCAATGATCTCTGCTGCAATCCACACTCAGCCACCTGCAATCACTCCCACAAAACCACACACAGCTCTAGAACTCCTGGTTTTTTAACTCCACTTAATAAGAAGCCACTTAGTAGAGCAGCCTCAGAAAGAGCAGGCTCTGAAGAGTGTAAGTGGTTCAATTTATAGCACCTGGTTGCCCCAGGCACTCGCCTTAATTAAGCAGAGAAAAAAAAAAAAAAATCAAGTTTAAATGCAAGTACGAGAATACAAACACTTAACTTTCAATGATCTCTGCTGCAATCCACACTCAGCCACCTGCAATCACTCCCACAAAACCACACACAGCTCTAGAACTCCTGGTTTTTTAACTCCACTTAATAAGAAGCCACTTAGTAGAGCAGCCTCAGAAAGAGCAGGCTCTGAAGAGTGTAAGTGGTTCAATTTATAGCACCTGGTTGCCCCAGGCACTCGCCTTAATTAAGCAGAGAAAAAAAGAAAAAAGAAAAAAATCAAGTTTAAATGCAAGTACGAGAATACAAACACTTAACTTTCAATGATCTCTGCTGCAATCCACACTCAGCCACCTGCAATCACTCCCACAAAACCACACACAGCTCTAGAACTCCTGGTTTTTTAACTCCACTTAATAAGAAGCCACTTAGTAGAGCAGGCTCTGAAGAGTGTAAGTGGTTCAATTTATAGCACCTGGTTGCCCCAGGCACTCGCCTTAATTAAGCAGAGAAAAAAAAAAAAAGAAAAAAATCAAGTTTAAATGCAAGTACGAGAATACAAACACTTAACTTTCAATGATCTCTGCTGCAATCCACACTCAGCCACCTGCAATCACTCCCACAAAACCACACACAGCTCTAGAACTCCTGGTTTTTTAACTCCACTTAATAAGAAGCCACTTAGTAGAGCAGCCTCAGAAAGAGCAGGCTCTGAAGAGTGTAAGTGGTTCAATTTATAGCACCTGGTTGCCCCAGGCACTCGCCTTAATTAAGCAGAGAAAAAAAAAAAAAAAAAAAAAATCAAGTTTAAATGCAAGTACGAGAATACAAACACTTAACTTTCAATGATCTCTGCTGCAATCCACACTCAGCCACCTGCAATCACTCCCACAAAACCACACACAGCTCTAGAACTCCTGGTTTTTTAACTCCACTTAATAAGAAGCCACTTAGTAGAGCAGCCTCAGAAAGAGCAGGCTCTGAAGAGTGTAAGTGGTTCAATTTATAGCACCTGGTTGCCCCAGGCACTCGCCTTAATTAAGCAGAGAAAAAAAAAAAAAAAAAAAAAATCAAGTTTAAATGCAAGTACGAGAATACAAACACTTAACTTTCAATGATCTCTGCTGCAATCCACACTCAGCCACCTGCAATCACTCCCACAAAACCACACACAGCTCTAGAACTCCTGGTTTTTTAACTCCACTTAATAAGAAGCCACTTAGTAGAGCAGCCTCAGAAAGAGCAGGCTCTGAAGAGTGTAAGTGGTTCAATTTATAGCACCTGGTTGCCCCAGGCACTCGCCTTAATTAAGCAGAGAAAAAAAAAAAAAAAAAAAAAAATCAAGTTTAAATGCAAGTACGAGAAGGGGTTGGGGTTGTTGAGGGATTCGTTGAGTCCGGGTACTTGGAGGGAGTATGGTAAGGCGTGGACGACCTGGGAGGCGTGGAATGGGACTTGGGGTGCTGGTGGAGTGGATGGTGATGTGCAGTTGTTGATGTTGATTGGGGCAGTTGAAGAGCGAGGGGTGGTCGGTGTCAAAGGTGAATCATCTTATTTCAGGTATAGCGTTTGGTTTTAAGTGGCGGGGGTTACCTGATTTGACTAAGAGTTTTTTGGTGCGACAGGTTTTGAAGGGTTGGCGTAGGGGTGCAGGCAGGGTGCCGGACTGTCGGAGGCCGGAGTCTTTTGAGTTGTTGGTGCAAATGGGTGATAAGTTGAGTGGTGTTTGTAGTTCAGGGTGGGAGCTGGGGCTGTTTAAGGCTGCGTTTGCTTTGGCGTTGTTTGGGGCTTTCCGCTTGGGGGAGTTGGTGTGTGATAGTGTTAGGAGAGCGGGGGGCCTTAGGAGTGAGGATATTGAGTGGGTGGGGGATAGGTTGCATATCCGGATTCGCAGGTCAAAGACGGATCAGGAGGGTAGGGGGCAGCGTTTTACGTTGTTTGCAGTGCCAGGGTGTAGTATGTGCCCGGTGAGGTGTGCGGGATCGTATGGCGCGAGTCTGCAGAGGAACGAGGTCCCGTTTTTGAGGCATGAGGACGGTTCCTTTTTGTCTAGGTTTCAGTTTCTGTCGGTCTTTAAAAAATGTTTAAAGGTTTTGGGGGTGCCGGTCAAAGATTATTCTGGGCATTCATTCAGAATTGGTGCGGCAACTGAGGCAGCCAGGTTGGGCGCCAGTGAGGAGGTGATTAGGAGGATTGGGCGTTGGGAGTCGGTTCGTTTTAAATCGTATGTGCGGCCTGCATTGTTGTAGAGTAAGGATGTAGGTAGGTGATGTTGATTTTGTTCTTTTGTGTTCACAGGTCGAATGATGGCGGCGTTGGTGTGGATTTTGGGGCACTCCTATGTGTTCTGGGGTGCGATCAGAGCGGATGTGAGGCCGAGTGGGCGGCAGTTGGGTGTGAGTCCGGAGTTGGCTACGGTCAGGTGGTTAGGCGTCAGAGGTATGTTGTGGGGCGGAGTGTTGCGGGAGGTGCATCATTTCGTTCGTTTAGATCGTCCTCCTGATGTGTTGGTTTTGCATGTGGGGGGGAATGATTTAGGAAAGCGTCCGTTTAGGGAATTGGTTCGGGATGTCAAGTTTGACTTACTCAGGATTTGGGCGTTGTTTCCGGGGGTGATCATTGTCTGGTCTGACATTGTGCCGCGGAAGGCGTGGAGAGGTGCGAGGTCAGTGGAGAGCCTTAATAAGGCTAGGATAAAGGTAAACAGAGCGGTGGGCCGTTTTATGGCAAGGAATGGTGGTGTGGTGGTGCGGCATGAGGTATTGGAGAAGGGTGAGGGTGCGTTTTGGAGAGCAGATGGAGTGCACCTGAATGCGGTAGGTACGGATTTGTGGGCTCTGGGGCTCCAGAGTGGAGTGGAGATAGCTTTGCGGATGTGGAGGGACACGCAGGGTTGAGGTAGTCAAGCTGCGCGTTCTTGGAGGCGGGGGAGGTCCTTGAAGTGGTGAAATATGGTGGTACCTGAGGATGGGAGGGCCCCGCGGGAGGGGCTGGACTCTCATTGAGGAGCTGGTAGGAACTAATTACGCGTCCATCAGTTGCTGCCTCCGAGCTGGGTTCAACGGCTGGGGGCAAGATGGAGACGCAGGTGTTCCAGTGTTTATAAAGTTATTGGGGCTTCTAGGACCTCCCTCGTCAGGGGTTAACTCATGTTATATTTATGTTGCATTTATTTAATAAACGGCTGCTGTGGCCGATTAAATCCAAGCAGTGGTGTGGTGTGTTTATTTATATGGGTTAGGGTGAGGGGTGGAGGTTATGGGATGGGTAGGCTTATAGGACTGAACGAATAGCCAATGCCTGCTTCAAGTCAGTCCGGACAAGGAGCGCAGCGGTGGGGGAGGACGTTCATGAAGAGGCTTGGCAGGGCAGGACTGGTGAGGAAAGGGTCAGTGGTGAGTGGGGGCGGGAGCGGAGGTGAGGCGGGAGTTGCTAGGGCGATGGGGGGCGTGGCCAGAGGTGAGAAGGAGGAAGAAGGCGGAAGTGAAAGCAGTGCTGGCCAGGAGACTGAATCGCCCACCCGCCCGACCCTATTGAAAGTGGAAGTTGTGAGGGTTGGTGTTGTTATATGTCGCGGCAGTCGTGGAGGCGGGGGAGGTCCTTGAAGTGGTGAAATATGGTGGTACCTGAGGATGGGAGGGCCCCGCGGGAGGGGCTGGACTCTCATTGAGGAGCTGGTAGGAACTAATTACGCGTCCATCAGTTGCTGCCTCCGAGCTGGGTTCAACGGCTGGGGGCAAGATGGAGACGCAGGTGTTCCAGTGTTTATAAAGTTATTGGGGCTTCTAGGACCTCCCTCGTCAGGGGTTAACTCATGTTATATTTATGTTGTATTTATTTAATAAACGGCTGCTGTGGCCGATTAAATCCAAGCAGTGGTGTGGTGTGTTTATTTATATGGGTTAGGGTGAGGGGTGGAGGTTATGGGATGGGTAGGCTTATAGGACTGAACGAATAGCCAATGCCTGCTTCAAGCGATGCGATGCAGGCCTCTTCCGGCCTGTGTCCCGCGCTGTACGGCTCATGCGGCGCGAATCGCGCCACCTCCGCCGGCCTCTGATAGGCTGCCGGCCTAGTGCCTGCAGCCTATCAAAGGAAGGGGAAGGGACACGCCTCTCCCTCCCCTGCCCCGCCGCATTAGCACAGACATCTGTATCGCTGTCCTGAGGACGGCGATACAGATGACTATGGAGATGAGCGCAATGGAAGCACTCATCTCCCTGTGCCCTGCGGTTGGGGGGGCACAGCGTGATGTAGGGGGGGCCGTGGCCCCCTCTGGCCCCCCCTTGGCGATGCGACGGTTTGTAACCTGCTAGCACTGTCGTTCCTGGCTGCTGTAAACAAACTCAAACCATCTTTATTGTGTTACCATTGAAAGCCAATTTGCTAAAATGCAGTGTGTTCCTGTGAGTGCTGTGCATCTATAACTATGGTTTTCCGTCAGCTGCTCTGATGGATGGTAGCAGTGTTGTGTATGGATGTGTTTGGAGGTTACTTCACTCCTTGGTAGCCTAAGGTATAAGGTGAGTGTGAAAGTGAGGTTGGAACCGAGTTCCTCCTTACAGTCACATCCAAGGTCACAGGAGTAGTGCATGACAGACTGCCCATTGTGGCCTGTCTTGTTGCATGTGTGTGTAAGGGTCCATTCACACGTCCGTGTGTGTTTTGCGGATCCACGGAAATACCCTCAAATTAAAGCTGACAGTCTGCAGTTAAAGCACATCTTGTTTGTTTCATTTCAAATCCATTGTGGTGGTGTATAGAGCCAAAAATGTTAGAATTGTGTTGATGTCCCAATATTTATGGACCTGACTGTATGTTAGAAAGCATGTTAAGTGCTGGTGTAGTATTTTGGAAGGATAACCAATCCTCCTATATTTTTTTAAATGTTGTGTGGGATTTTTTCTCCCAGGCTGACAGTTCCTCCATGTGGTAAATATGGTTGACCTTATTTAGCCACTGTGAAACGGTCGGTGGTGTTTTTTTATTCCAATATTGTGGTATAAGGGATTTTGCAGCAGCCATGAAGAAAAGGAAAAGTCTGCGTTTCCTAAAGGGAATGTTTTCCAGTCTGACATGTAGTAGGACTGAGAGGGGGGATGGGGTCCCGGGTAAAGAACACATTTGTTTAGCCAGTTTAAGTATCTCAGTCCAGAAAGGCTGAATCACAGGGCAGTGCCACCACATGTGTAGGTATGTGCCTTTGGTTTGGGAGCACCTCCAACATATGTCTGTGCTGAGGCAGTGCATCTGTTTGAGTCGAACTGGGGAGAGATACCACCTGGTTATTAGTTTGAAGGAGTTCTCCTGCGGGAAAAAGTCCATATTTAGTCTTTAAATCTTGAGATTTATGCAAAAATTAAATTAAAGGAGTGACATATTAGATGCTAACATTACCCAGAGAACCAACTCATTGTATTGGCAGTAAGGATCATTTCTTGAATCCCTTATCCGGCCAGCATCTGAGGAAACAAGCATATATAGTACACTAATACAATGAGGGTAGCACCATGAAGACATATCTGTCAATAGGTTAGGCTGTGTGGGGGACAAGGTCTGTGGTTGTAGCTGAAAATAATGATTTGACATAAGTCACTTTGAAATAAATATTTTTTCAGGGTTTCCTTAAAGTTGGAAATGTAAGTGAGAGAAGGATCTTCAGCTGCTGCAGTGTGTTTTATACAGTACTGTGTGTATTAGATACAATACTATGCTAATGGTATTATAATATACGATACTTCTAGAAGAAGGTATCAAGACTATTAGAAGTCACTTCAGAGGTGACCTATTTAAATGTTCTTGGCCTGTGGTCTCATGCTTTAAAATTTTTAAATTATAATGAAACTCCTTGGTGACTCTTTAAGGGTTTTTTCACCTTAGGGGGTCTTTATGCCAGATTGGTTGCTGCAGTGTGTCACATCAGCAGCAGAGAGACGGTAAGTATGCTCTTTCCGTAGGTCCGGCGATGCGTGTGTGTGTGGGGGGGGTCTGGTAGAAAGGTATAAAACTACTTTAATATTCTTATTAATAGTAGTATACAATCCACTAGTATTATACCTGTAACGGATCTCCTGGCACCCCGACCGGGTACCTCCGTCGATGGATGCTCCTAGTGCTTCCCGAGGACTCCAAGCACTCCACTTGACAACGTAAGCGCTGCAGACCCCACCAACCGCCGAAGCTTGCTTGAGATCTCACCGTCTCCTACCCACCCTGGGCCTACGACAAGGCTCCAGGCTCCAGTGGGTGAACCTCTCCTAAATCCCGAGAGCAGGAACAGCTCTTACAAGAGCTAATAGTATAGCCAGGGGAGTATAGCAAATCTTCAGCGTATAGCAATCCCCAGTGTCGATCAGTTACCCAAACACCAGCCTCAACATGATAAACGGTAAAACAGGAACTCTTTATTGAACACACAAGCATTGACTTATACACATTTTCCAACAAGGTTACCACCCACAGGGTTTTGTAAAATCAACCAATAAACACGTACAATACAGTAAAACACTCCCACACAAAATCCTCCCGGAGGCAACTGAGGGGTAATTCAATTATCTCTCAGGACAAAGGGAAATCGCCAATACACACGTGGAGACAATAGGACAGACATTACTACTCAAATATACCATATGGGTCCAATATGGACGCACAATGACTGCATCCGTAATTTGTGTATCCTCGACAAAACGGATGCGGTTGTGTGCATGAGGCCTAACACCAGCAATTTTTTTGGATGGTGTGCAGTAAATGAAGGCCCCCAATGGACGAGTATGGTCACATAACATTCCAAAAGAGGCATTTTGGGACAGGAGTACCTGGGCTATTAATAAGAATGATTGCAATAAACTGGTAGCGATTAAAAATATCGGACATTGGTGCACATGGGACAGCAAATAAAGGCACATTATATGTGGGGTGCCCAGCAAAATGAAAGATACAATGGTCACCATGGTCTGTCAAAAATCTAAAATGGGGGCCTAAAAGGGAAGTGGGCCCGGCAGGTTGGATTACAACTACATCTCTTTTTTCCCCCAGAGATAAGTGGTGACCGTGCTTATCTCCTCTAGGGAAACAACATGCAAACATACACCTATTGTGCTGCTTGATAGCTATCTCATACTGTATCTAGGTCCTGCTTCATTACTATTAATCCCCATCGTTTACATCAGTTATTGCCAACCTGTGGCTCTCCAGCTGTTGCAAAGCTGCAACTCCTTATAGCCATATACCAGTGATCACTAACCTCCGGCACTCCTGCTGTGGTGACTCCCAGCATGCTCCATTCATTTCTATGGAGTTCTGAGAACAGCCAAGCAAGTGTGCATCTTGTCAGTTGTAGTTTTACCACAGCTGGTGTTCCGGAGGTTAGCCATCACAGCTATAGGCCTCATGCGTTGGGCGCCCGTGGCCGTATTGGGGCCCGCAAACGGCGGGTCGGCAATCGCCGGCCGTGTGCACCCCATATCACGGATGCGGACCCATTCACTTAAATGGGTCCACAATTCCGAAGATGCGGAACGGAGTCCCGGAAAGGAACACCAGAAGCACTATGACATGTCATATTTTTTTTCCGGTGCGGACATACCACGGACCCATTCAAGTTGAATGGGTCCGGCCCGGTGCACAGATGTTGCCCATGCATTGGGGACCGCAATTGCGGTCCCCAATGCACGGAACGGCCGCACAGCGGCCATGTGCATGAGGCCATAGTCTGTCAGGGCATGATGGGAGTTGTAGTTTTGCAACAGCTGGAAAGGCACAGGTTGGGGACCACTGGAGCAGAGTACACCGAGAAAGTTGCTCCAAGCGACATACAAGGTCCAGGCAGCTGCTGCCCTTAGTTTAATGCTCTTCCCATGCCAACCTAAGAGATAAAACGGTCTTTACTTTCTTCATTGTCAAAGCATTTTCTATTGGCCACTTGTGTGTTATATCTGCATGTTATATCATTTTCACTCATGAATTCTTTTTTAATGGATATACCATACATCCCAAAACTTTCACACATAAGGGCATCCAGACAGACATCAAAGACAACGATATCTATTTAAAAAAATCTGAATTTAATAATTATTCTTCATTGATACAAATATAAAACATTAATAAACTGTAATAAATACATTTATAATTTACAACAACATGTACAAAAAAATAGTACATACTTTTCTGGCATTGTTTGGGAGCACAGCCAGCTGTGTTCAGTGCAAAGGTTTTATTCCATGAAATCTGCACATTTTTTCCCATTCAATAAAATAATTTATCCAGCAAATTCTTCATCATCTTATCAAAACCGTAAACTGCTTTCTATCTGTTTTAGCACTTTCTTAATACATTCCTGAAATCACTTTCCAAACCCTTCACTTCAATAAATATACCCCTTCTTCAGCTTTCAGTATATAGCAATGTAGCAAAGATGAGTTTGACATTTGTGTGACATGTGTTTTTGTTAGTTGTCACTGTGCAAAAAAAAAAATATCTAATTCAGCTCTGCTACATCTGCATTTATAATACTGTCAATCCAAATGACACATGCACAAACTGTCTATTAACACTTACTTTACCCCTCTGTAAGCACATTCTTTACTATTTTCTCTATGGTCATAGTAAACCAATCGCTTTATACACTTAGTATCATCACTCTAGTCTTTACATCACAATTATTCAGATAATGATGTCTGAAATTGAATATTTCTACATATTTATAATAAATAAATTATCCTTCTGAAATGAATGTATGTACTAAACGGCATCGGACACAATTATCGTCACATTAATGTACTATAAATAAATAAATTAATACTCAGGAGTAAGACATAAAGTTCATTTTCCCCCTAAGGGCACAGTACTTTGCTGCATTGTGTAGGTAAATGCATGTCCATAGTTAGTCAATGTTGAAGTTCAATGTCCAGTTATCATTTAGTGACCATGCATCCTTGATGGACAAGGAGCAGGTAGATGGTGCAAGGTACAGGTTTGGACCATTCAGCCTTGATGGACAAGGAGCAGGTAGATGGTGCAAGGTACAGGTTTGGACCATTCAGCCTTGATGGACAAGGAGCAGGTAGATGGTGCAAAGAACAGGTTTGGATTATTCAGCCTTGATGGACAAGGAGCAGGTAGATGGTGCAACGTACAGGTTTTGACCATTCAGCATCGATGGACAAGGAGCAGGTAGACTGTACAAGGCACTGTTTCAGTACCACATACTGACCATTAAACCTTGAAGACACAGTCACAGATGTAGCACATGGTGCATCTACCCACTTGGTCCTGAAATGCAAATCAAGGTCAAGTTCTGACCATTCATTCAGTCCATTGCTTGGTTCTTAAGGTTTCTTCTGATGTTTCTTCTGTGCTATAGTATTAAACAACTTGTCCCAATGAGTGAAGTAGGGTGCATAATTAGACACAAACTTTTCATGATGGAGATCGTGATGATTTGGTCCGCCACATAACCCGAATGGTACTAAGTTGTGCATAGACCATGGCAAGTCATAGCCACAATGATCTTCCACCGACAGGTAGATATGGACGATGAAGACGGCCATTTCAGTCATTGGGTGACAACCCAGCAAGATGGGACTGACGTTAGCAAAGAATCCAAGAGACAACATCTCCCAGGCACTGGAATACTGTGTTGCCAGCACAAAGGTAGCGGTGTACTTGTGATGCATCTTGTGAAAGTTTTTATACAGCCAGGGAATCTTGTGGTGCAGCAGGTGCCAAGCAAAATATTGGAAGTCAAACAGAAGCATACAGGCAATGATGTCCAGTATAAATCGATGCAGTTTTGGAGCCACAAGTGGTAAATCGACTGGTCTCCAGTACCAGTAAGCAACAGTCAGTGGAAATATGAATACCAAGTGGCTGTAAACGGTGTGTGCCAAGCAGTGTAGCACCATAGCCAAGGTTGGTCTGGACTTTGGCTGTACTTGATATTTCTTCAGAGCAGGTATTTTGTGACAGAGGGCATCCAGTGCTAGGTAAGGAAGGCAGAAGAACATGTAGACAGAGAAGGAGAAGATAACTGGATAGAAAGGCGATCTAATCACATGTTCTTTAGAGGTGACAAAGTCCCATATTGGCTGCAGAAGAATTGAGCCTGAATCTGCTTTTTCTCTCCAGGTGGAGAGGTCTGGGAGCTCTACTTGCATGCTGTTGTTCATTCTGTGTAATGTGCTCTCACAGGTCTGCTTGGGGAGAATATATAGCCCTCCTACTTCCTCCCTGACGCCTATCAGCTTCAATTCAGGGAAATCCCAGATCACTTTCCTTCGGAATGAAATGCAGTGACGTCCTAAAAGCAAAACTTTTACACTTGAGGCTGCAGATCAGTCATGAATAATTCATCATCTTCATCGTCTTTAGTGGACGATCTTCTAATCTGAGGATTTCTGTGTTAGAGCTGTGACTCTACATATGGGAACTACTGATCCCATCAGGGCCACATGGTCAGGTTTCCTGATGCAGTTTTCAAAGCCCAAACTAGGAATGCATAAAAAAAGGGAAAAAAAGATAGGAGAAGTCGTATCTATATACTTTCTCTCCTTTTATCAGCTCCTGATTCTGGCGTCCAAAACTTCATCAGGAAACCTGACCGTGTGGCCGTACCCTTATGCTTTTCGAGGCAGCTGTGACAGTATCGGCAGTGGAATATTCTGCTTTATTCCACGTAGATTCTACACAGAGGACACATTTCTCCTGGTGTGAGTTTTCACACTTGCGTTGTTGTTTTCCGGTACTGAGATCCTTTTAGTCCTTGCGCATTCTGAATGGAAAGAGATCTGTACAGGATGCATCAGGATGTCTTCTGTTCTGTCAGCATTCTGTTTTGTCATCGGACACAAAACCGCTGCAAGCTGCGGTTTTGTGTTTAGTCAAAAAAACGGAAAAAAACGATCCCTCACTGAAAACAATGTAAGTCAATGGTGACGCATCAGTTTTTTTAGGAGCCTAAAAAAAAAAACATCTTTCACCCATTGACTTTCGATGTATTTAGTGACGGATCCCTTTTTCTTATTTCGTTTTGATTTCACACAACCGCATCCTAACGGAACAGATGCATCCTGACGGGCAAAATCAAAATGGATCAGGTTAATTCCCGTATGTATTGAGATCCTCTGCCGGATTTTATTACCAGAATTAACAGCGCAAGTGTGAAAGTAGCCTAAATGATCCGTTGTGCGGAGAAAGGTTTCCTCCCTAACCACTAATAGATAACACGGAAGACACATTTGAAGGGTCATTGCATCTGAAGCTGAGGGTCATGCTGTGGCAGGCAATGTGTTAATAAATCAATAATTTCGGCAAAATTTCCTCTTCCTCTTCAAAATGAGGTTCTGAAGTGGTGGAGGTGTAAATTATAATGAGTAATGGGCTCCTAACTATGAATTATTAAGACTATGAGAAGTTACGTTGAAGAGC
The DNA here is from genome assembly GCF_905171765.1 of Bufo bufo. NCBI lineage: Eukaryota > Metazoa > Chordata > Amphibia > Anura > Bufonidae > Bufo > Bufo bufo. The sequence continues at coordinate 81,850,722 of NC_053394.1, read as the reverse complement.
AGAAAGTAAAAAAAATAATAATGTGAAATTGCGGCGCAAAATCTGTGTATTACAATATCCGCAAAATACCAGATCTCATCCACACATTATGTAAAAAAATATGCAATCAAGATTAACCTGCAGTGTGGTGCAGAAAGTAAATTATTTCTGAAGATTTCACACTTGTAGCACATAAGAGGAAATCTGAAGCAAGACCACAAACCTGTGACAAATGGCATGTGGGCTTTTTCCACAGAAATGCAGAGTGGGCGTGCCCTTAAAGGAGTTGTCTCACCTCAAATATTGGTGGCATATCACTAGGATATGCCACCAATGTCAGTTAGTTGTGGGTCCCAGCACTGAGACCTGCACCTATCTCTAGAACGGGACCCCTGAAGTGAACGGAGGGCAGCAGCGCATGCATGGTCATCCTCCATACATTTCTATGGGAGTTCTGAAAGTAACCGAGTGCTGGCTCAGCTATTTCCGGCAGTCCCATAGAGGTGAATGCAGTGGTGGTTGCACTTGCCCATATAAATCAATGGAGAGCCTGCTGTGCATGCCCACTGCACTTTCCTTGACTTTCAGGGGCCCGTTCTGGAGATGGGTGGGAGTTCCAAAGGTGAGACCCACACCTATCTGACATTGGTGGCATATCCTAGTGATATGCCACCAATGTCTGAGATGATAAAACCCTTTAAGGGAGAATGTTCTTCACTGGGTGCAGAATGTAAGACTTAGGCCTCATGCACACGACTGTTGTTTGGGTCCGCATCCGAGCCGCCGTTTTGGCGGCTCAGATGCGGACCCATTCACTTCAATGGGGCCGCAAAAGATGCGGACAGCACTCCGTGTGCTGTCCGCATCCGTGGCTCCGTTCCGCAGCCCCGTTAAAAAAATATAACATGTCCTATTCTTGTCCGCGCTTTGCATTTATATTGACGGCGCCCGTTCCATTCCACAAATTGCTGAAGGCAACACAGGCGGCTTCCATTTTCTGCGGATCCGCGGGACCGCAAAAAACGGCACGGCCGTGTGCATGAGGCCTTAAAGGGGTTGTACCAGATTTTGATATTGATGGCCTATTTTCAGACTATGTCATCAATATCTGACTAGTGGGGGTCTGACTCCCAGAACATCGGCCAATTAACTGTAGCTGTTTGAAGACTAAAGTGAATGGGACTGAGCTACAATACTAAGCACAGCGCCGTGCATTGCATAATGGCTGTGTTTGGCATTGCAACTCAGTCCCATTCACTTTAATGCACCTAGGCCATGTGACCAATGAACGTGACATCACTGGCTAAGAAAAAGACTGCAATGCTCAAAGGAGTGTTGCGTCCTCTTCAAACAGCTGATTGGTGAAGTGCCGCTTCCTTTTTAAACAGATGATGTTCTGATACTAATGACCTATCCTGAGGTCATAAATGTGACATGACTGGCCAAGGAAAATGCTGCAGTGCTCAAGGAGTGCTGCGTCCTTTTCAAACAGCTAATTGGCAGATGTTCCGAGCGTCGGACCTCCAACAATCTGATATTAAAGACTTATCGTATAGATCATCAATTTCAAAATTTCAGAAAGTTTTGCTGGCAATGAAATAATAGCATATTCTGTGTAACAGATGAGTAAATTCAATGGTATTTTTATATTTCTTCAATGTTACAAATGAGTCATTTGTTCAATAAGCCGGAGGTTAGCATGTCTTATCCGTGCTCTGTTATTTCTGCGAGTCATTATAGTCCAGCACTGGCTAAATAAAACTGACTTCACTGGAAAGCTGGAAATTCTGGCAGTCAGACAGAGATTTTTTTTTCTCAGCAGAATAAAATGTAAGGCTGTCAAGATTTACAGTGTTATGAAATATGATTTTTCATAGCGAGAGAGCACATCCATAAGTGAAAACTAGATTAGATTATGAATTACATCACTCTTGTATGCAAAGTTGTTATTGCACAAGAGGAAGTAAAGCATGTGCAATGCCGCTCCATCAGTGGTGTACATAGAGAAATAAGGGCCCCATAGCAGGGATCAAACCAGGCCCCCCACACAGGACAGAAGGGTTTCTGCCTAAACCCTTTTCAATGACCCTTGGGCCATTAATTCCACTGCTTCATTTGCTAAAAGTTGTTCCTTTAGGCCTCCTGCACAAGAACGTGTGCTTCCCTTTGCCGTATTGCGGACCGCATTTGCGGATCCGCAATACACGGGTGCCGTTCCGTTGGCATTCCGCATCACGGATGCGGACCCATTCACTTGAATGGGTCCGCAAATCCGGAGATGCGGAATGGTACGGAACGGAAGCACGGAACGGAACCCTACGGAAGCACTACGGAGTGCTCCCATGGGGTTTCGTCCCGTACTTCCGTTCCGCAAAAAGATAGAACGTGTCCTATCTGTTTGCGATCCGCTGCGGCTGCCCCACGGACTGTGTTCGTGCATTGCGGGCCGCAGCACGACCACTGGGTGCACACGTTCTTGTGCAGGGGGCCTTAGAGGGTAGAGTCCTGACCAAGTTTTCACCCCCAGTAGAAGAGGAGATAATCCCAACTAAATAAGACTGGGCGCACGGTCTGCCGCTATGGTAGTTACGCCCCTGCGCTCCATTCAAGTACTATGGGACTGCTGACAATAGCATAATATCTACTTTGAAATATAACTTCTTTGGTTGTTGGTGTTTTTGTGGCATTTTTTTTGAAACATGGAGTATGTTCTGGCATTTTCCCCATACGGTTTTCTATGAGACTTTAAAAACACCAAGAAAATGGCATATATCGTACAAAATGCGACTAAATAAAAACACCACCAACAAATTTTGTCTAGTGGGTTTTCTCGGATGTAAAAGCGCTAGACTAATTTCATGCTTTTTTGTCCACCTTTTTTGTCAGTTTATTTTATATTTTTTGTGTTTTTCAGGGCATTTTTTTACAAACAGTGGGGGAGATTTATCAAACTGATGTAAAGTAGAACTGGCCTAGTTGCCCATAGCAACCAATCATATTCCAACTTTCATTTTCCAAAAGAGCTGTGAGTAATGAAAGGTGGAATTTGATTGGTTGCCATGGGAAACTAAGCCAGTTCTACTTTACACCAGTTTGATAAATCTCCCCCAGTGTGTTCGCCCACTAGCGTTTTCTTTATTGGCGCTTTTCCCCTATAGAAGTGATGGGAAAATACTTGAAAAAAATGCTGCATGTTTTTAAAAAAGCCCAAAAGACACAAAAACGCCACCTAAAAAACTATGACACTCGAGTATCATATAATTCATATCTCCACTAGACCTTCAGGTAACATCTGAAGTTGGCGTTTTTATCATAAAAATGTACCAAAAATGGTAAAGCAAAATGCAAAAACGTACATGTGAACCCACCAAAAATCCATTTCTACACACACACTAAAAAAGTGTTTTAAAAAGTGTTCTTGCATCTTAAAATGTCAAAGACTGTGTGAAGGAGCCTTAAAGACGTTTTCCCAGTTTTATGTAAAAAATACAGAAACAAGCTGGCACTATCTGAAACCGGTCCAGAGTTTCTGTGCTGGGGCTGTTAGTTCCACAATGAATGTCCAATGGCGTTCAGTGTAAGGCCCCTTTCACACGAGCGAGTTTTCCGTGCGGGTGCAATGCGTGACGTGAACGCATAGCACCCGCACTGAATTCTGACCCATTCATTTCAATGGGTCTGTGTACATGAGCGTTTTTTTTTTCACGCATCAGTTCTGCCTTTCGTGAAAAACGCAGCTTGTTCTATATTCTGAGTTTTTCACGCAGCCCTGGCCTCATAGAAGTGAATGGGTCTTCAGTGAAAAACACATTACATCCGGAAGCAAGTGCGGGTGCGATGCGTTTTTCACTGATGGTTTCTAGGAGATGTTGTTTGTAACCTTCAGTTTTTTATCACGTGAGTGAAAAACGCATCTAAACGCATTGGACCCGCGGGGAAAAAACTGAACAACTGAACGCAATTGCAGACGAAACTGACTGAACTTGCTTGCGAAATGGTGCGAGTTTCACTGAACACACCTTGGACGCATCCGGACCTAATCCGTCACTCTTGTGGTAAAGGGGCCTAAGAAAGAAGAAACTTCAAAACACTCCGGGGGTCATTTATTAAACTGGTATAAAGTAGAACTGGCTTAGTTGCCCCTAGCAACCAATCAGATTCCACCTTTCATTTTCCATAGGGGCTGTGAAAAATAAATGGTGGATTCTGATTGGTTGCTAATGGCAACTAAGTCAGCTCTACTTTACACCCTACGTTTGATAAATGTGTAGAACGATCTCAACATACTATACAAACTTACAGTCTTTATTAGCTCCATAGCAGGTAAAAAAACACGGGGAATTCAAGACACACACAGGATGTTTCATGTACCCAGACCAATTTTATGGAAATACAGAGAAATCACTGTATAAGGGCTCATGCACATGACCGTGTGTCATCGGGCCCGTATTGTGGCCTGCAAACAGCGGGTCCGCAATATACGGGCCACGGCCGTCTTTGTACTGCATCACGGATGTGGACCCATTTACTTGAATGGGTCCGCAATCTGGAAGGTGCAGAACGGAGGCACGGAATCCCACAGAAGCACTATGGAGTGCTTCCGTGGGGTTACTGTCCATGCCTCTGCACTTCAATAGAATAGTGCATCCACTACTTTTTTTGCGGTGCGGACCTTCGTATGTGGACCACGGACCCCATTAAAGTGAATGCGGCGGCCCTACGGTCGGTGCTTGTGGATTGCCGAGTGCAATTTGCGTGTCCATGAGCCCTAAGGCTGGAAACACTCATGTAAGTATCAACTACCTTTTGTGTCACCCCCACTTCCTCATAGATTGTAAGCTCTTGCGAGCAGGGCCCTCACCCAGTAACTTTGTGCTGTGTTTTGTTTTGTACATGAACCCTCTGAATTGTAAAGCACTGCGGAATATGGTGGCGCTATATAAATATTATTATTATTATTATATAAGTGGATCCAGCAGGAAGGAGAAATAAAGGTCTGTCTTTATATCTGCCATTCCTTTTGTGTCCACTCCTAGTTCTGACTCAAAAAACTGCATGAAAAATAGCCCAAAAAACTGCCATTAAAAATAGTGAAGCATGCTATGCTTTTTTGTTCAGGAAAATGCCAGGTTTTCTAATGGAAACCAGATCCCATTGTAGTCAATAGGGTCCATCAGGTGTTTTTTTTCCTTTACTTGAAACGCCACTTCCATTATTTTCCTTCTTCTGCTCCTATCATGGAGTTGAACAATAGAAATAAATATGCTTTTGTCAACCCTGCCTCACCCAACCCCAGGGCTCATGTACTGTTTTACAGGGAAAGGTGAATCCAAACCTCTCCTCTCGCTGGCTCCCCTCTCCTCCTCTACACTGGCAGACTGGGGGAAGGCTCCTTCCTCCTGGAATATCTCAGGGCCTTTAGCTGTATAGATTCTTAGCATTAAAATAAGACCTGGTTCATATCTCTAGGTGCTATACAGACTGAGATATATCTATTAGTATCAAAGAGTTATCTCATATCTTCTTGGCTACTGAAAATTACTGATATTACTGATGCTGACACATTGTATCAGGTACAAAGGCTGGAGGTTTAACCCCTTAAGGACACAGCCTTTTTACACCTTAGGACCAGGCCATTTTTTGAAAATCTGACCAGAGTCCCTTTAAGTGCTGATAACTTTAAAACGGTTTGACTTATCCAGGCCGTTCTGAGATTGTTTTTTCGTCACATATTGTACTTCATGACACTGGTAAAATGGAGTAAAAAAAAAAATTTTTTTTGCACCAAAAATACCTAATTTAACAAAAATTTGAAAAAAATTTGCAAATTTCAAAGTTTCAGTTTCTCTACTTCTGTAATACATAGTAATACCCCCAAAAATTGTGATGACTTTACATTCCCCATATGTCTACTTCATGTTTGAATTGTTTTGGGAATGATATTTTATTTTTTGGGGATGTTATAAGGCTTAGAAGTTTAGAAGCAAATCTTGAAATTTTTCCGAAATTTACAAAAACTCAATTTCTAGGGACCAGTTCAGGTCTCAAGTCACTTTGCGAGGCTTACATAATAGAAACCACCCAAAAATGACCCCATCTAAGAAACTACACCCCTCAAGGTATTCAAAACTGATTTTGCATACGTTGTTAACCCTTTAGGTGTTGCACAAGAGTTATTGGCAAATAGGGAGGAAATTTGAGAATTTCATTTTTTTGTCTAATTTTTCATTTTAACCCATTTTTTCCACTAACAAACCAAGGGTTAACAGCCAAACAAGACTGTATCTTTATTGCCCTGACTCTGCCATTTACAGAAACACCCAATATGTGGCCGTAAACTACTGTACGGCCACACAGCGGGGCGTAGAGTGAAAGGTGCGCCGTTTGGTTTTTGGAAGGCTGATTTTTATGGACTGGTTTATTTACACCATGTCCCATTTGAAGCCCCCTGATGCACCCCTAGAGGAGAAACTCCCTAAAAGTGACCCCATCTAAGAAACTACACCCCTCAAGGTATTCAAAACTGATTTTACATACGTCGTTAACCCTTTAGGTGTTGCACAAGAGTTATTGGCAAATGGCGATGAAATTTGAGAATTTCATTTTTTTGCCTAATTTTCCATTTTAACCCATTTTTTCCACTAACAAAGCAAGGGTTAACAGCCAAACAAGACTGTATCTTTATTGCCCTGACTCTGCTGTTTACAGAAACACCCCATATGTGGCCGTAAACTACTGTACGGGCACACAGCGGGGCGTAGAGTGAAAGGTGCGCCGTTTGGTTTTTGGAGGGCTGATTTTGCTGGACTGTTTTTTTGGCACCATGTCCCATTTGAAGCCCCCCTGATGCACCCCTAGATTATAAACTCCATAAAAGTGACCCCATCTAAGAAACTACACCCCTCAAGGTATTCAAAATTGATTTTACAAACTTTGTTAACCCTTTAGGTGTTGCACAAGATTTAATGGAAAATAGAGATACAATTTCAAAATTTCACTTTTTTGGCAGATTTTCCATTTTAATATTTTTTTTTCCAGTTACAAAGCAAGGGTTAACAGCCAAACAAAACTCATTATTTATGGCCCTAATTCTGTAGTTTACAGAAACACCCCATATGTGGTCGTAAACAGCTGTACGGGCACACGGCAGGGCGCAGAAGGAAAGGAACACCATATGGTTTTTGGAAGGCATATTTTGCTGGACTGGTTTTTTTGACACCATGTCCCATTTGAAGCCCCCCTGATGCACCCCTAGAGTAGAAACTCCAAAAAAGTGACCCCATTTTAGAAACTACGGGATAGGGTGGCAGTTTTGTTGGTACTAGTTTAGGGTACATATGATTTTTGGTTGCTCTATATTACACTTTTTGTGCGGCAAGGTAACAAGAAATAGCTTTTTTGGCACCGTTTTTTTTTTTGTTATTTACAACATTCATCTGACAGGTTAGAACATGTGGTAATTTTATAGAGCAGGTTGTCACGGACGCGGAGATACCTAATATGTATACAATTTTTTTTATTTATGTAAGTTTTACACAATGATTTCATTTTTAAAACCAAAAAAATGTTTTAGTGTCTCCATAGTCTAAGAGCCATAGTTTTTTCAGTTTTTGGGCGATTATCTTAAGTAGGGTCTCATTTTTTGCGGGATGAGATGACGGTTTGATTGGCATCTATTTTGGGGTGCATATGACTTTTTGATTGCTTGCTATTACACTTTTTGTGACGTAAGATGACAAAAAATGGCTTTTTTTACACCGTTTTTATTTTTATTTTTTTACGGTGGTCATCTGAGGGGTTAGATCATGTGATATTTTTATAGAGCCGGGCGATACGGACGCGGCGATACCTAATATGTATACTTTTTTTTTATTTATGTAAGTTTTACACAATGATTTCATTTTTGAAACAAAAAAAATCATGTTTTAGTGTTTCCATAGTCTAAGAGCCATAGTTTTTTCAGTTTTTGGGCGATTATCTTGGGTAGGGTATGATTTTTGCGGGATGAGATGACGGTTTGATTGTTACAATTTTGGCGTACATGCGACTTTTTTGATCACTTTTATTACCTTTTTTGGGAAGTAAGGTGGGCAAAATTTCAATTCCATCATAGTTTTTTATTTTTTATTTTTATGGTGTTCACCGTTCGGGTAAAGTAACATGACCGTTTTATAGATCAGGTCGTTACGGACGCGGCGATACCAAACATGTGTAGGGAATTTTATTTTTTTCATTTTTTATCAGTGATAAATGTGTTTTTTTATTTTTACTTTTTTTTCACTTTTATTCACTTTTTTTTGACCCAGACCCACTTGGTTCTTGAAGATCCAGTGGGTCTGATGTCTGTATAATACAGTACAGTACAATATATATTGTTCTGTACTGTATTTTACTTACACTGAACAGATCTATGCCTTTCAGCACAGATCTGTTCAGCACCATGGACAGCAGGACGCCTGAGAGGCGTCCTGTTGCCATGGGAACCTTCCCCGTCTGCTCAGTACTGCTCAGAACTTCGCAGACGGGGAAGGGTAAGGAGGGGATCTCTCGGGGGGCTCTCTGGGGGCTCTCTCCCTCCCCATCGGGGGGCTGCAAAGGCACAGCAGCCCCCCGATGGGAGAGGGAGGGAGCTCCCTGCGCTGTTAACCTTTTCCATACAGCGGTCCGTACGGACCGCTGTATGGAAAGGGTTAAACGGCTGACATCGCATCGCAGATGTCAGCCGTTTATACCAGGGTGCCAGCAATGTGCTGGCACCCTGGTATCCCCACTAGACGCCAACGATTATACAAGGGGAGGCGGGCGGGGGATCGCGATCCCGCCTGCCGCACCGCCCGCCTCCCGCACCGCCCACACCGCCCGCAACCCTCCCCCTGCACCTCCCGCCACCATAAAAATCATTCGGGGGTGCAGGGGGGGGTGAATAAAACTTTTTTTTTGGCATATAAAGTTTCTGATCCCCGCGGTCAGGGACTGCGGGGACCAGAAACTTCAGAAATCGCAGCAAACCGCAGGTCTGAATTGACCTGCGGTTTGCCGCGATCGCCGACATGGGGGGGTCACGGGACCCCCCCGCGCATTTAGCCTAGGTGCCTGCTCAATGATTTGAGCAGGCACCGGGTTCCGATCACTGCCAGCCGCACGGCAGTGATCGAAAATACACAGGGCGTACATGTACGCCCTGTGTCCTTAAGTACCAGGGCACAAGGGCGTACCTGTACGCCCTATGTCCTTAAGAGGTTAAAGGCTTTATGCCACATCTGATCAGTTCAGCCAGAAATAAAATAATCTTTCTGATGCCACTAGGGGGAGCTCTTTACATACTATCTATTATTGAGACAAATAAAAGGTGTGAAATGCCTTCTATAATTGGCTCCTTGTAGAGGATTCTAAAGGAAGACTTGGGTTTTCAGGGTTTAGAAATGATTCAGAAAAAACATCTCTGACCTCCTATAAGAACTCTGGATCTACTTATCTTAATATAATTCAATTATACTGTATGTACACATAGGCGTGGACTACAAGGTGAATTTTGCCCATAATACACGTTGCACGCCAAAGCTTCAAAAGTCTAAGAAAGCCTGCATTGCATCCAGTAACAGAGAATGGGGTTCAATTGGGACCTGAAAGTTGCTTCAACTACAATACGATAATAGCAATAAATGCACACCTGCTGGATTTCTTGTAACTTTTGTGTCACGATCACAGCAACTTTTTGGATAACTACAGCCACCATTCAAGGCAAAGGCGAGGGATTATAAAGCAGCTCAATACACAGAGCACTTCACAGAGAAGTTCTGCCTCCAGTGCACATAAGAAGCAGAATCTGGCAGAATAAAAGTTCATATTTACACTACTCCTGTTAATAAAAAATCTAGAGAAGGTATGTTTGTACTGCTCTCTCCAGCCCCTATCTATTGCTGTCAGCAGTGTAGCATCTTAACAACTGTTGACAGATTCCTTTTAAGAGAACATTGATTCTCCTATTGTATTCTAAGGACAGCCAAAACTACAAATCACAAACTCATTTCCTAAGACACCAAAAGCTGTGCCGAGGAAAGTATTGAGCTTCTCTAACATAGGAAAAAAGTTGTTTTTTTTTGTTCAAAGGTTTGTTCACTTGAATGTGATAGAGCTGCAATACCAAACAAAGCCCATGTACAAGAGTGGCGCTGTTTGGGCCAATTCACATGCTTTATATATCAGTGTGGAATCTGTATGGTTTTTCCAGCGCAAAAATACAGGTTTTTCGAGCAGTTTTTGAAGCGTTTTTGATGAATTTTTTTTTATACATTTTTTTAACCAGTGGGTGTTTACTTCAATATGAAGCAGAATTTTCATCTTGAGTTTTTTTTAAACAGACTTGAAGAAGATCTGCGCCAAAAAAAGTGCGGAAAACACCAAAAAATGCATGGACTTTCATGGAGCAATTTTTTCTGATTCCTATTCATTTCAATGGGAGTTTCAGTGCTGATTCTGCCCCAAGATAGGGCAATGGCACTTTTTTTTTTTACACCTTTTTTTTTACATATGTAAATGAGAAAGAAACAAGTGCTGCGTCCCATTGAAATGAATGCAAGGCTGTGTTGAGGTGTTTTTGGAGCTGATATTGAGCTGATTTTGAGGCAGAAACGCTCCAAAATCAGCTCCAAAAAACTCCATGTGAACTGGAAAAGAAACAGATACTTCTTTCTATTCTAATTTTTAGAGGTCAGAGCTCCAAATCCTCTGCATTACAGCATACGGTCACAGAGTATAGCCCCATTCACATGACTATAATCGGCTGCATAAAAAGTTTTTTTTTATACCAAAAAAGTGTCCAAAATTCCCCTGTGACCCATAGGTTTTTATGGCCCATACATAGGGTATGGCATTAGAGTGCACCTCAAACATGTTTTACAGGCAGAAATCTAAATACTATTGTGGAGAACATGTTTTTTCAGGCACAAAAAATTCCAAAATACGGTGTAAACGGGACAATAATTGAACTAAGAAGAAACTCACGGAACAGGGTCTTTCTGTACACGACTTTACTATTGAGTTTAATATGTGCTGTATGAATTCATATACAGCAAGTGCCCCCTAGTGGTAGTTGCAGGAAGCTAGGATTATATTGCTGCAAATAGACTATTGTGAAATCTTAGGGTTTCCCAGGTAAATTCCCTTTTAAAATAACAATGTATGGAGACATATGTTGACTTTATGACTAATAATAATATATGGGAATTAACTTGGTTCACTGCATGTAACACTGGCAGATCTCTATGGTCATCAGTTGTCACAGAGGAATCCTCTCGCCCCTATTGTAAATTATATTAGACGCCCATTAGGAGTTCAGTGACCTGGTACTGCTAAGTACTCAGATTGGGTTCCAGTCACCAGTGGGGGGACACAGGGGTCGGTATTGGGCCCTTTACTTTTTAAAATCTTTAGTAATGTTCAGATGATATTAGGCTCTGCAAAGTAATCAACGCAGAGGAGGGGAATGTAAGATTGCAGAGGGGTTTGGGGAAGTTGGAGGCTTGGACGGAGAAATGGCAAATGAAGTTCAGTATGGATACACGTAAGGCTAAATCACACGACCGCACATGGCCGCCTCTATCATAGAAAATGTGTATTCTTGTCTGCAATTGCGGAGAAGAATAGTACATGCTCTATCTTTTTTGCGGGGCCGTGGAACAGAACAACGGATGCGGACAGCACACGGTGTGTTGTTTACATGTTTTGCGGCCCCAGTGAAATGAATGGGTCCGCACCCATTCCGCAAAATTGCGGAATGGATGCGGACTCATACATACGGTCGTCTGAATGGTCCCTAACACTGTGTAATACTGACCCTGAGAAAAGCTAGGGCATAATGGTGGACAACAAACTTAAAGGGGTTCTGCAGTTTGTTTAAACTGATCTATCATCTGGATATATCATCAGCATCTAATCGGTGGGGGTCCGACATCCAGGACCCCCGCCGATCAGCTGTTTGAGAAGGCAGCGGCGCTCCAGCAGCGCCGCAGCCTTCTCACTGTTTACCACTGGCCGAGTGACGTCACGACTAGTATCAACTGGCCTGGGCGGGGCTAAGCTCCATTCAAGGGAGCCCAGGCCAGTGATACTAGTCGATCAGATGCCGATCGGATGCTGATGATCTATCCAGAGGATAGATCATCAGTTTAAACAAAGTCCAGAACCCCTTTAACTTAGTAAGCAATGCCAGACAGCTGCAGCTAAAGCAAATATCACAATGGAATACATCATAAGAGGTATATACACCACAGCTGAACTTTTTATACCTAGACTTCCAACCAAGATAAGGGGACATTCTCTATTTCTAGAGGAAAAAAGGTTTTCTCAACAACAAATACAGGATTCTTTTCTGTGAGAGCAGTGAGGAAGTCTCTGCCAGAGGAGGTTGTGATGGCCGATTCACTGTACAAATTCAAGAAGGGTCTGGATGCCTGTACGTTGAAAAATACGTTAGTCCTTCCTGACTCAATCTGGTGATCAGACTAAATCCCTGATCTAAAGGGGTTATCCAACACTAACAAATGCTCCTCCATATGACCGGGCCCCTCGCACTGATTCTACTTACCTGGTTCCCTGCGCCACTTCTGGTCTTCGCATCGCCGCTGCTGCTTCTCCCTGTGAGCGGATGAAAACATCCGGTGTCGGGGGAGAGCAGCCAATGGCAGACGGGAACTAGCCTCCCTAGCGTCACCCGCGATGCTAGGGAGGCTCGTCCCTATCATCGCCTGCCATTGGCTGCTTCCCCCCATTGTATGTAGTGGACGCAATGACGGGGAATGGCAATTGCACCGCTCCCCAATCACTGAACCCCTTCAGATGCCGCGTTCAACTCTGATTGAGGCATCTGAGAGTTACATTGAGGCCTTTCAGGGGTTAAAGAAAAAGATACATACCTCATCCACCTGATCTCAGAGAGGCCGTCGCAGCCACCCTGATTGAAAAAGATGCGGCAAATCTTGAGCGTGCTGGTGTGATGATGTCACCACGTCAGCGCACTAGCCAGGCACGGTGATGACGTCACCGCAGCCGACAAGCTTGATGATGTGTTGACATCATCAAATCAGCATGTGCGAGATTTGGTGCGTTTTCTTCAATCAATATGGCCCCGACGGCCTCTCTGCGATCAGATGGATGAGGTGAGTATGATCAGTGGCGCAGTGTGAGGGGGGCATTGCCCTGGACGCAAAATTGCAGGGGGCGCCAGGCAGCAAGCACTTCAATGAGGGCCTATTGCCCCCGTCCCCTCCGTCCTTCCTTCCTCATAGGCTTCAGGCTAGTGAAGGAGATGGCGATTACCTCACCGTGACCTCCTACACCGGGTCTCGCGATATGACATGATGACGCAGCGCAGGAGGTCATGGTGATGTGTTCATGACTGCCTGCGCCAGGATTGTATTATACTACTATAATACAGAGGGGGGCCATTATTACTACTATAATACAGGGGAGGGCATTATTACTACTATAATACAGAGGAGGCCATTATTACTACTATAATACAGAGGAGGGCATTATTACTACTATAATACAGAGGGGAGCCATTTTTACTACTATAATACAGTGGGGTCCATAATTATTACTACTCTGGGCCAAAATTACTACTATAATACAGAGGGGGAACATAATTATTACTACTCTGTGCCAGAATTACTGCTATAATACAGAGGGGGGCCATTATTACTACTATAATACAGAGGGGTCCATAATTATTACTACTCTGTGCCATAATTACTACTATAATACAGAGAGGTCCATAATATTACTACTCTGGGCCATAATTACTACTATAATACAGAGGGGGCCATTATTACTACTATAATTACTACTATAATACAGAGGGGGGGCCAGTTTCTGTTAAACTCTACAGAGAGGAGACGCGGTTGAAAGAAGGTATCATGGTGGTCTTATCTCCCAATGAAGATGCTGAGAGTCTACATCAAAGGAGAGGTCACTGGATGTAAGAGGTATGTGGTACTGTATTCTCCTGTATATTGCATAGCAATGTATGTAATGTCCATCCAAATATCTGTTTTGGGGAGGTGGGGGGTGGATATAGAATTTGGCCCACACTGCTGAAGCCTGGCCTCAAACTTCAGGTCTGTATTCAGAGAGTTACCACCGTGTCATCTGTGGTGTTACATAGGAGTGCAGGGAACATCTACTACATTATCTGTACCCAGAGAGCAGAGCCGGCTCCAGGTTCATGTGGGCCCTTGGGAGATAAATCTCAGTGGGCCCCCTTGAGGCTTTTTTTTTAACATTTACATGTAGCTCCCACACGTATAATGACCCCCAGTGGCCCCCATACAGTATAATGACCACTAGTGGCCCTTCACACAGTACAATGACCCCCCAATGCCCCCACAAACAGTATAATACCCCAGTGCCCCCCCACAAAGTATAATGACCCCCCAGTGGCCCCACACAGTATAATGACCCCATCGTGGCCCTCCATTCAGAATAATGACCCTTAGTCTCCCCCCATTCAAAATAATGACCCCCAGTGGCCCCACACTGGGGGTTATACTGTATGGAGGGGGTACAGGGTAAAGTGACTGAATACTTCCATACAGTGATGGGATAAAACCACCATACAGTAACTGGATAACACTGCTATGTAGTGACTGGATAAAAGGGTATAAGAGGGCACAGTACATAGAATGACGAGGGGCACTGTACAGGGTATGGTAAGAGGGCAAAATGCAGGGTATAAGGGGGAACAGTATGGGGTGGGGGGCACAGTCACGTGACCCTGTGACATTAGAAGGTCCTTATGGTGCATGCAGTTTAGACACCACCATAATGAGAGGCAGAGGAGTGAGACAGGGGCCCTGGGCCCTGTATGGACAGGAGGGGTGCACACAGCAAGTAGGTGGAAGGGGCACAGAGGGGGATTCATACAAGAAGTAGTGTCAGGAGGTCTGTGCAGGGCAGCAATAGGAGATAGGAGGGTGGAACAGGAGCTCTGGATACATGAGGGAGGAAAGGAGACAGAAGGGGCTCCATGAGGATGAGATAAAACAGGATATGGGGGGCAGGGGCAGGTGTCATGTAGGCAAACTGCATAATAAGGCAGTAAAACAACTAAATAGCATGAAGCTGCTGGTCTACTATAGCATCCAGCAGCAGCTTGAAGAGTTCCCTGACATCCCCGCACCCCTCCTGTCCCACAGAGAAGAGACACAGGGAGGTTTTTTTCTCCCTGGCTGTGAGCTCTGTGCTGCGATTGGACAGCGCTACAGCCTGGGAGAAGGAACGCCAAGGGAGAAACAGGTCAGACTCCTTCCAGTATAACCAAATCAGCGAAAATACCGGGGGACATAGCGGGAGAACAGAGCGGCGCCCCGGAATAATAGTAAGTGCAGTGAGATCCCGGAGCACCGCTCTACACAGCCTGATAATTATCTTACAATGTTTGGACCAATGAAAGGTCCTCTTTAAAGAACTTAAAGTGAGAGTACAGATACTGAAGAAAGAAGTATAATATATGACAAGATTGAACAGTTGAACCACCATCTTATGCATACCGCCATTTTGTGATACTTTATTCAACATGTGTTTTGTACATGGACTATCTGCTGCAGAGGCGGCAGTGTTATATATGAAGAAAAGTTGAAATGAATAAAGAAGTTATTTCAAGAATGTTTCCATAGAATGGCGCTAGAAAAATTACAGAGTAACAAACAGTCTCGGTGGACTAAAAAGTTAGAGATATCAAAATTCTTCTAATGCCACAGCGCAAAAGGCACTTCATAGTACTGCGCCTGCCACACGGCTTTCTGGGGTAAAGCCAGTGGCCACCCTAGTTACTACTGTGTCATCTGTGGTGTTACATAGGACTGCAGGTGACATCTACTACATTATCTGTACTCAGAGAGTTACCACTGTGTCATCTGTGGTGTTAAATAGGACTGCAGGTAATGTCTACTACATTATCTGTATAAAGGGGCGTGGTCACAGGTTGGAGGGGGGCACAAAACTTGGCTTGCCCCGGGTGCTGGCCACCCATGCTATGCCACTGAGTATGATCACTAGTCATCAGTATCAAAATCTCAGAAAACCCCTTTAATACCAGAGCTAGACCATCTTGTGGGCAGGTTCCAGTGCATTATTATAAGGGTACACACACGAGGCGTATATTATGTGTTTTTTGTTTAGGAAATCAAAGGGCTCATCCACGCGGCCGTATGTACTTTGCGGTCTGCAAAACACGGATCCGCAAAAAAAAAATGGATGACATCCGTGTGACATCAGTGTTGCATCCGTTTTTTTTTGCGGACCCATTGTAACAATGCCTGTCCTTGTCCCCAAAACAGGACTATTATTTTGTGGAACGGACATGCGATCATACGGAAATGGAATGCAAACCGAGTGATTTCAGTTTTTTTTGCATATGTATTGAAATATATGGCTCCGCATATGGACCTGTAAAAAAAACGGAATGGAAAAAAAATAATAATATGTTCGTGTTCATGATCCCTAAGGCTCCATTCACACGTCCGCAAATGGGTCCGCATTCGTTCCGCAATTTTGCGGAACGGGTGCGGACCCATTCATTTTCTATGGGGACGGAATGGATGCGGATAGCACACAGTGTGCTGTCTGCATCCGCAATTGCGGAGTGCGGCCCCGATCTTCAGGTCCGCAGCTCCGCAAAAGATAGAACATGTCCTATTCTTGTCCGCAGCTGCGGACAAGAATAGGCATTTCTATAGGGGTGCCGGGCGGGTGTGTTGTGGATCCGCAATTTGCGGGTCCGCAACACACCACGGACGTGTGAATGGAGCCTAAGAGATGCTTTAAATACAGTGTCTGTTTTTAAAAAAAATTAAACAGTGATGTGAACCCGGCCTAAGGGGGAGATTTATCAAAACTGGTTCAGTGGCACATAGCAACCAATCAGATTACCCATTTAATTTCTCAGAGCTAGTTTGGAAAATAAAAGAATCGATCTGATTGGTTACTGTGGACCGACAAAGCCTCTATAATATCCTCCTTGTGGAACTGTCAAGCTTCCATACCTTCTGCTTCAAACTGTGAAGCTTCAGTGCATCTTGTGTTTACTCAAACAGTCGTTGAACTGCATTAAGTGTCTCCTGACATTTTCTTCTTGCATTATTCCTCCGCGGTTTGGTCACCACCAGACCCCTCACCTACAACCAACCCCCCCAACTTGGGCATCTTACACTAGTCACAGTGTACCACAGATACCAGTGTCATTAACAATATGTGTAACATCCTGAAGTATGTCACTAAACTTCTTCCACCCTGCTTCATAATGTTAAGTGTAAATGTGTATTGTCATCTGGTGTAAGCTAACTGTGCATTGCCTTTTTATATATACAGTATTTCTATGCCTGTTTTATATATATGCTGTAATTCATAATGTACACCAGCAGGTGGCAGCAGTATGCAGCAGGTCAGAGTTAGCTTCTAGGCTGGAATAGACCACTCCAGGCTAGCTCCCCCCTTTCTGAGGAGGAGTGGAATGTTCCCACATCCTACTTCAGGGGGAGGAAGGAAAGTTCTAGTCAGTGTGTGAGCCACCCCCTTGCTGGGGTAGGCTGTGTTAGTAGGAGCTCCCAGAAACAGGGATCCCAACCTTGAATCCAAGCCTCGGCTGAGGCCCAAGATCAACCTTCCCAGCTTGAGTCACCTACCTCAGCTGTGGACAAAGAAAGCAGCCATATACAGCACTATACATCTCCAGGAAGACAACACCATACCCTGCGAGCAGTCCTGTAAGTACAGATCCAAATACCAAGAGAAGATAAGTACCTCATCAGCTAGTCAGGCCCAAACTAAGCAGACTAAAGACAGAGCAGAAGATAGATACCTGCCAGATTCTACTAGGCGTATGTATAAGAAGCAGAATACATATAAATTCCTGCCACATATTGCCAATACCTGCTGGGATCCTAGACTATTGCTGTACCTATATGGATCAAAGCTGCATACCACCAAGTAAAGACAAGTTGGACCTATTATCTATGTGGATTTCCATCATTCCTCAATTACTCCTATTAACAACACTAAATTTATTGCATGTGAGCCAGGATACAGGAGTCCAGCCGTACCAAGGTAGGAGACACCGTTGACACTACCATATCTGCTATACAGAGACATTATCCCCCTCTGGCATTCCTCACCTGGTACGTGAGCTTATAACATCTTAAAGGGCCCTGCTACAGTACCTGCGCAAGCTGCAATTGGCGTCACGAACTCTTACACATATAATCTGACCCACTGCATAGCATCCCCACTGACCCAGTGTCCTGTTCATTGCATATGCACCTGAAGTGCGCCAGCTACAATGCCCCCCTTTGACAGCAGCTATTACCCTCAGTGATACGCGCCACTATAAGCAGCATAGCCCCCGTGTAAGCCATTTATCACTAGCACAGGCCACAATGCTTCTGCAAAAAATGCCTCCTCCCTACATATCCCAACCAAATAAATACCACCTCTTTGTTCCCTGTGGTAAATGTACGTGGGACTTCCTTTCCATTGCCAGAGGTTAGTACAGGAGGTAGAACTGTAAGAGATCACTTTAGCTGGAAGAAATATGAGTATAATATACCTGCAGGCTCGGACTGGCCCACAGGGGTACAGGTGAATCCCCCTGTGTTCATATAAAAAACCTTATAGATTATTAAATAAACTCCCCAGTTTATTATTATAGACACGATCAGAGCTGAGATGACTTCTAGGTATAGAGGAAAGCTGCCAGTGTCCTCTTCTCCCCAGGACCTGCCTTCTCAAAGCTGATGCAGGGACCCCCATATTCAATCATCTGGTAGCATCTTGCTGCTGTGTGAGCAGGTTATATTTGAATGTATTAGTACGGTGGGCCCCCAAAATAAATTTTACTGGTGGGCCCTAGGGACCCCAGTCTGACACTGTATATCTGTATATTCTGCATCAACATCAGAAGAAATAATTACTGGCAGATCAATCAACCATTTGTCCAGACTATCATGTGAACCAACATGTAGTCCATTTTCTATTCCTTCCAGCTCCTGTGCTTTATGTCAGGGATCAGCAACCTTCGGCACTCCAGCTGCGGTGTGAACTACAATTCCCAGCATGCACACTTTCCTGGCTGTTCTTGTAAGGCTACTTTCACACTAGCGTTCGGGGTTCCGCTTGTGAGTTCCGTTTGAAGGCTCTCACAAGCGGCCCCGAACGGATCCGTACAGCCCCAATGCATTCTGAGTGGATGCGGATCCGCTCAGAATGCATCAGTCTGGCACCGTTTGGCCTCCGTTCCGCTCAGCAGGCGGACACCTGAACGCAACTTGCAGCGTTCGGGTGTCCGCCTGGCTGCGCGGAGCCAAACGGATCCGTCCAGACTTACAATGTAAGTCAATGGGGACGGATCCGTTTGAAGTTGACACAATATGGTGCAATTTTAAACGGATCACGCAAGTGTGAAAGTAGCCTAACTCCCATAGAAGTGAAAGGAGGATCCTGGGAGTTAGTTGCTGAGGTTGCTGATCCCTGCTCTATGTTCTTCCTGCTTTATAAGGCTGCCATCTAGTGGATATGTTGTTCAATGGCATCTTTGTCATATAGTCTACAGTACAGTAAGTCATGTGGGGCTTGTGAGCACCGTTGAGTCGCTTTACCATCGTGAGTGTTTGATCAGTGATTTTCATCAGTGATTGCGAGCCAAAACCAGGAGTGAAGCCTACACAGAAATAAGTTATACTGAAAAGATTTGCATGTGTTGTGTTTGTGACCTGCACCTGATTTTGGTTTACAATCACTGATGAAAATCATTGCTCAAACACTGCCATTTATGTAGAAAAATGTAATACAAGACACTTACTAATATATTGTTATTAGCCATATTGCCTTCTTTGCTGGCTTAATTAATTTTTCCATCGCATTATACGCTGCTTGTTTCATGGTTACGACCACCCTGCAATCCATCAGTGGTGGTCATGCTTGCACACTATTAAAAAAAAACAGCCTATGTGAGCTCCTTCGGTCTCGATCACCAGAGAGGTTGCCACTTTTTCTTATATTGAGCAAGCACGACCACCAATGCCTGGATTGCAGGGTGGTCATAACCATGGAAAAGAGCAGTGTATAATGTAATAGAAAAATGAATCCAGACAGCGAAGGAGGCAATATGGACAATCACAGTACATTAGTAATTGGCTTGTATTAACTTTCTCTACATGATAAATGCTATTTGCTGAAGAGAGACAACCCCTTTAAGTGTCTCTCTACTGCTGAAGGAAGCATCATAGTTATGTGGAGGCGCAGGTCTCTACATAACTTTGGCGCTTCCTCCAGCAGGCCATGCGACATACTTAAATCTACACCATCTCCCTTGCTTACCTAGATTTAAGCCATTTTCTACGCCACACACTGGTGTAGGAAATAATGAATGAGACGGGCCTGCCGTGTCGCACCACAAACCCCCCTGGATGTCCCACAAAACACCCCACTTCCTTGTTCAATTTGACCCGAGTCTTATTAAGACCGTCTACTGACCTCGCAAATCTCCACGACCGCCTAGAAACAACCTCAGACCAAATGATAAACAAATCTGGGAACTCTGTTACCAACCTTAATAAATCCAATTTGATATCGCATATGACATCCCTGGATCAGCGAACCCCTAAATCATTACCACCTGCGTGCAACACCAAAATGTCGGGTGGCCAATCCAAGGAAGCATACACGTGAATCTCTGATAACACTCGTCCCCACAAAAGACCC